>NC_074669.1:60084255-60128118 GCF_029448725.1 Salvelinus fontinalis
CCACCCTCTTCAGCTTTAGCCCCACCCATCTCGTTTCGCTGTCGGAGCGCACACTTGACTCTCCGGACCATAAATATGATTTATCTTTTTAACCAAATGTGCTGAAAAGTAGCTGAGGTGTACATTCAGAAGTTTACGGATGCCACACGCACACGCACACACACACACACACACACACACTATGCATAACAGTCAATGTAAACCTCAAGCAAAACAAAAACCAAACTTACTGTGGACGTCACCTCTCTGTTTGGTGACATCCTTCTCGATGGTGTTGTCCACTGGGGTGACCGGTTCAGGCTGTTTTGGGGGAGGCGGGCGACGTGTGGGCACGTAGGGGGGGGTCCTGCGGGTGGGGGGCGGTGGAGAGGTGATGGCGGGACGCCGTGGGGGCACATAGGGCTTACGGGTGACTACAGGGGGTCTCCTGGTGGGTATGATTGGTGGTCTCGTGGGGACCACTGGCTTACGAGGGGCGGGGGGCATCGTTCTTGGAGGAGGTGGGGGAGGTGGTGGTGTGGTTGTAGAAGGTGCTCTAGTGGTAGTTGTAGTAGTAGTGGTCGTTGGTTTGGGAGTGGTTGTGGTTCTTTTGGGGGCGGTGGGGGCGACTCTCTTGGCGGTCATGGGCGGTCGGATCGTGGTGGTGGTCCTCTTGTGGTCCGAGTCAGGGATAATGTTGTGGTGGTTCGGGGGGAACCTGGGGGGATCGATGACCACCTTGGGAATGGCTGGAAGGGAAAAGAACACAGGAAATGGATTGAGAGCTGAATTCTGGGTCTTGTTCATTTGGGAACGCAACATAAAAATGTTTTAAAATGTTTGCAATGGAAAACAAATGTGCGGTTCTAATTGGAGGTGTCCAGATAGTCCCTCCCTGTTTCAGTGTATTTTTTTCTTCAGTTTGGTGCTTAATGAACACGACCCTGACTGCTTCGGTGTTAATGAGGCATAAAGAAGTGGTGACTGCAGTGACCAACTGACCCTTGGAAAGAAAGGCCAGCTCTTTCATCTGCAATGACTTTACCTGAGTAAACAAGCAACCAGCTTTATCTCTGTATCCATAAAGCATACTCCCCCTCATTGAGGGACTTTAAATATTTTATCTTCGAAACCAAATTACCCCCTTATATCAAGACTAATTTTCTAACATTTATTACCACTTTATCCCCTGATAGAGCAGTCATAGTTCTCGCCAGCCAGCCAGCCAGCCAGCCAGCCAGCCAGCCAGCTAGCGGTATTCATGTGGGGAGTGATACCAACCACACCTAGAAAAATCCCTGCACTCAGGATCACCCCCAAAGCCTCTGATGTCATGAAGGAGAGACGCGAGACCCATTTATTGTTTATCCTTGCATTCCACAGGTCGGAGGGCAGAATAGAAAAGGCATTTAGGGACGACTTGAGGAAAAAGGGCTTCATGATTGAGGACTGAAGAGGGGTGAGGGTAGGGGTGTGGGGCTTCTCAAAGAGAGTCTCGGCTCAAGCTTTCTCGGGTTACGGAGGGGCTTTGATACAGCATGTGACACACAAATAGGATATCGCAAATCAACTCCCTCTCCCTTGAGCCACTTCTGTATCACACCGGTAGGGCGACAGATTGTTTCAAATACCAGTGTCGGGATTCTGCTAGTGCTCTAGGCGGGCGGAGGGGTTCTGTGTGCTGCTAGCTACACTGGTAGCATCCCAAACGGCACCCTTTTCCCTATAAAGTGCACTACTTTTGACCAGGGCGTATAGCATTCTGGTCAAAAATAGTGTACTATATAGGGAATAGGGTGAAATTTGAGATGCCGACACTGACTGGCATACAGCAGTTCAGTCAAAAGATTCAACTACTGGGGATATATAATGATAATAGATTACTTTTATTTTTGCTATTGAGCCGCTGTGCGAACAGCAACAACAAAGACAAAAGAGACACACAGGCGTCTGAGTGGTCTATCAAGTTAGAGGAAGAGGACACTAGCCGGAGGAAGAAGAAAAAGAAAGAGACATCTGACGTCTGGAAAACGTTTGACTGACCCTTTTCTGTCTTTAAAGATAAAGATGGCCGTACTAGACGATAAGGGGCGGGGTTATCTCACTCATGAGTGACAGCCATTACAAAGACAAGAGTTTCAGCCCCTTGCTCTTAAGTTGCAGACTACTTTTCCTACCCCGTAATCTCGTCCACCCTCCAGCCTTCAAAAAACACGACCAAAGAAAATAAAAAAGGGGGCCCTGTCCCCTTTAAAAAGAGAGACGGGGCCATTCAGTGGCCTAGCTTACGTTTGCAGTCATGGCCCATCCCCCTGTAGCCGTCTTTGCACTTGCACTTGTAGGAGCCAGGCGTGTTATAGCAGGTGGCGAAACTGCTGCATTGGTTTTGGCCTGAGGAGCACTCATCCACATCTGAAAGACAGGAGAACCACATAGCTGAGTATGAGGGAGGGAGGGGAGAGACAAATACAGACAGACAGACAGACAGACAGACAGACAGACAGACAGACAGAGACAGACAGACAGACAGACAGACAGAGACAGACAGACAGAGACAGACAGACAGACAGACAGAGACAGACAGACAGACAGACAGACAGACAGACAGAGACAGACAGACAGACAGACAGACAGACAGACAGACAGACAGAAAGGAGAGCTCTTGCACAGCACATAAACACAGTGAAAGGCAGCAGAAGTACAGCATGCTAATTGGCCAGGGTTAATTCCCCCTTCACTCAGAGGGAGTTCAGCGTTTATGTCAATGTCTCCTTTTATTAGGGGAAGTGCGATTTATTAGAGTGAAGAGAGAGAATATTCAGTACACTGAAAACTTTACGAAGATTGCTTGTTAGTTCATTAAAACCCTCACCCATTCAGATAACACGTTATGAGGAGTTTAGTGAACACTGCACAACTGACAGTGTTGAACGTTTGATTGTTGACATCTCGAAGGCGAGAGGACAGAGGAGGCGTTATTCCAATAGACTGCTTACTGAATTATTCTCTGTTCAAGATTAAAGAGTGAATGTGATTTGTTCAGAGAAGACGCAGTAAATACTTAGAGATTTGACAGGATTTCATGAGGTTATGCCGTTTTTCCTCGTTCTTTCTTTCCGCTCCCTCGTTCTCTCTGTCCATCCCCTCTCTTTCTTCTTATCTCTCTCTTAAAATGATTCATGTAAAAACAACACCTACGCTCCAGACGCCTGCCCGTTTTGACCTTTTGACCCTTAAACCCCAGGTAAGACGTGTGGATGCCTGGATGACCTCATTACGTACCTACACACTGGTACTTCCCGTTGATGTATTGCAGGTCGAAGCCCTCGTGACACTTACAGATGTAACTCCCAAATGTGTTGATGCACTTCCGGAACCGGGGACATATGGCCATGCCGGTCGCACACTCGTCCACGTCTGAAAGTAAGAACATTACAGATTAAACTACAGTTCATAGTTGAGTCTTTATTAGTACTTAGAAGGAGTGGCATTAATACTAAGGAGGAAGGGCTGTACAATATCATGGCTCTGATTCAATACATGTAATAAATACCAACGTTTAATCAGCTAGCCCACCTTCAACAGGGTTTCAATTCTTTATTAATAAACATATAGTTTCACCTATACCAAAGCCGTATATATATCCATGTAAATCAATGGAAATATATGTCTCTTCGTGCACGCTTAGGTTGGCTAGCAACACATCAACGCATTTAGGTATTACATGAATACATATATAAATATAGCCTCCAGGTTCATCTGCATCTTTCAAAATAACAGCATTTTCTCTCTTTCACAGGTCTTTTCTCTCCTTGTTTCTTCTTTTCTCTCCTTTGGGTTTATTCAAACATGAACGAAAGCCGATTATGTATTAAATCCTATGATCAGAACAATACACACCACGGTTGTGAAGGTTTTAACAGCTTATTCCGTCAGGGTCGACTCAAATCACCTCTGTAGTTACATGGGCAGGAATTAATTGAAAGGACTACAGACAAAGGGTGAGTCTTTTTCACTTAAAACCATGAGTTAATGTGCTGTAAAATGTTTCATGAGGGAAACAACTCTGACAGTTACACCAACTTGAAACTTACCGAGTGTTATGGAGAGTCTAAGAGAAAGATGGATGCATACTAAAGGGTAGCCTACAACAGGCCAAAAATATGTACACGGTTTCCAATCAATCACTGCTTTTCTGTCTGAAAACCCACCCATGAAAAGAACTGCTTGTCTAGAAAGAACAGCGCTGTTTCATTCAATCACTTCATATTTAGTGTTTATCGGCTTATATCCAGTTCTGCATAGCTGTTTTTTCTGCTGACAAACCCTTTGATTAATTGGGCATTTTCTATGAGAAGGATAAATGAAATATGAAGCTGTCTAGTTTCTGGAACAATCCAAAAATCCCAGGAGTTAATCATTAATCAGCACTCATTAATCCCAGGATGACTCGTTAATCATAGCGTATTGTCCTCAACATGTTTCTCGCCTCTCAATCTCCATCGCCTGTCAATATCGATCTAGTCCACGGCAAAAGATTACAGCAAAGAATTTTTGCATTTAATTTTTTGAGGGATTTGACATGGGCTTGCCATAGGCCTCTTCAGTTGCCAGAGGAACAACACAAAATAACAAAGAGACTACAGTAGACTAGTAGTCTGGACCAGACATATAACTCATCCAAATCATCCTACCCTGGAACAGCTATCAACTCTCTCTGGTATAAGAATATTTTGAAGATAAAGTCACCATGCAAAGTTTGAGAGTTTGAGAGGACGATCTCCCCCTGATTGCTTTGGAGTTTGTGTTATTGAAGAATAACATAAATTGCTAACATTGGTGACCCTTGACCTAAGTCATTATTTCAAGCAGACACCCTCTTCCATAAAAAAAACTCCTCTTTCCGAAAAGGGTTGAAGGGGTCTCCTCAAATATTTCCAGAGCCATTGTAACACCTGTGGGCTAGGAACCTCTCTCTCCTTCTACAACAGTGATTGAAACCACACCCCCTCTGCCTCCCCTCAGTCTCAAACTGCGACTGGAGTGCATCGCCTTAAGGCTCAGCCAAGCCAATCGACAGAGCTTGTATTTAAGCTGAGCCAATAGACAGAGCCTGCACTTAGATGTGACATGGATTAACTGCCTCAATTTGTCCATTTGAGATTTACTCATCTGAGTGGTGGCATGTAAAAGAGAGAGAGATCCCTGGTCATTTTACTCCCAGTGAACTTCAGTCAGTGCATTCACCTTCATTAAGAAAGGCCATTATGCAGTCTCCACGTAGTAAAAATGTAATTAGTAGCTGAGAGAGAGACAGAGACAGAGAGACAGAGAGACAGAGAGACAGAGAGACAGAGAGACAGAGACAGAGACAGAGACAGAGACAGAGACAGAGACAGAGACAGAGACAGAGACAGAGACAGAGACAGAGACCGAGACCGAGACCGAGACCGAGACCGAGACAGAGAGAGAGAATATCACATCACCGTTGAGGTTGTCAAGGACATTCAGAATGCCAATGGCCCAGCAAAGAGTGTTTGAGAATAACAGGTAGGTTTTTCTCCCTACTGCTGTCTTCCCCATTTAAGGGATTATTTGATTTTCTAACTTGTGTTTTCATTGCTGCCAAAGGTATTTTGTCGAGCTCTGTGGCAATCAAATTTAATTTGATCATCTCTTCAGCAAATTCAAAGGCTGACAAGACAAAAGAAACTCACCCGTCTCAGGTTTCTCTATTACAAGAAAAGAAGTAACGCTTCTTCTGGCGTTGAATAATTGAATAAGGCGTGTTGTGTGGATGTGCACGTGTGTGTGCGCCTATGTGCGTGCTGATATATTTAACACTAGAACAGAACATACCCACACAGGTTCTTCCGTCCGGCGCCAGCTGAAGCCCTGGCGACGGGCACTGACAGCGCACCTCTCCCTTCAGCACCTCACAGCCATACTGGCAGTTGGCCATACCACAGGTACGGGTATCTGGAGGGGATACAGCAGCAGGTTATAGCTAGCTCTCTCACGCACACACACACACACACACACACACACACACACACACACACACACACACACACACACACACACACACACACACACACACACACACACACACACACACACACACACACACACACACACACACACACACACACACACACACACACACAGAAACACAGAAACACAGACAGAAACACACAAACAAACATGAAGGACACACCCACACACACACAAACATTAAAAACACACACACACACACACATAAACACACACACAAACATTAAGGGGACACACACACACATAAACACACACACGCAAACATTAAGGACAAACACACACATATACACACACAAACATTAAGGACACACACACACAGATCACACACACAAGCGGGTGCGTGGACACAGGAAGACTCACAGTGAGGATTAATTACAGCAATATACTCTGGATCACAACCTAGGTAGAGTGGAATATTGGCACTCACAAAATACCCTCCCTTCGCCCTCCCTTCACTTTCTTTTCAACCCTTTCTCACCCTCTCTTCTCTCGCCCTCCTGTTCGTCCTGAAAACACCACTCTGTGGTTCCATTCTCATTGGTCGTTCAGGAGTTCAAGCTGCTCTCCAAAATAACATGAAATCATTTCTTTGTGTGGATTCCCCCCCCCCACTTCTCTTCCACAACATTTCCAAAAAAGGAAATGAAAGTTGCTACGTTTGTTGCTGCAGCAGGAACTCTGGAATAGACTGGAGGAGAAAGAAGGAGGAGGAGAGGAGGGACGCAGGCCAGGCTGATAAAACGTTAGAGTAGCCTGTCGATCAAAGACGATGAGGAGGAGAGGAGGGACGCAGGCCAGGCTGATAAAACGTTAGAGTAGCCTGTTGATCAAAGACGATGAGGAGGAGGAGAGGAGGGACGCAGGCCAGGCTGATAAAACGTTAGAGTAGCCTGTTGATCAAAGACGATGAGGAGGAGGAGAGGAGGGACGCAGGCCAGGCTGATAAAGCGTTAGAGTAGCCTGTTGATCAAAGACGATGAGGAGGAGGAGAGGAGGGACGCAGGCCAGGCTGATAAAACGTTAGAGTAGCCTGTTGATCAAAGACGATGAGGAGGAGGAAAGGAGGGACGCAGGCCAGGCTGATAAAACGTTAGAGTAGCCTGTTGATCAAAGACGATGAGGAGGAGGAGAGGAGGGACGCAGCCCAGGCTGATAAAACATTAGAGTAGCCTGTTGATCAAAGACGATGAGGAGGAGGAAAGGAGGGACGCAGGCCAGGCTGATAAAACGTTAGAGTAGCCTGTTGATCAAAGACGATGAGGAGGAGGAAAGGAGGGACGCAGGCCAGGCTGATAAAACGTTAGAGTAGCCTGTTGATCAAAGACGATGAGGAGGAGGAGAGGAGGGACGCAGGCCAGGCTGATAAAACGTTAGAGTAGCCTGTTGATCAAAGACGATGAGGAGGAGGAGAGGAGGGACGCAGGCCAGGCTGATAAAACATTAGAGTAGCCTGTTGATCAAAGACGATGAGGAGGAGGAAAGGAGGGACGCAGGCCAGGCTGATAAAACGTTAGAGTAGCCTGTTGATCAAAGACGATGAGGAGGAGGAAAGGAGGGACGCAGGCCAGGCTGATAAAACGTTAGAGTAGCCTGTTGATCAAAGACGATGAGGAGGAGGAGAGGAGGGACGCAGGCCAGGCTGATAAAACGTTAGAGTAGCCTGTTGATCAAAGACGATGAGGAGGAGGAGAGGAGGGACGCAGGCCAGGCTGATAAAACGTTAGAGTAGCCTGTTGATCAAAGACGATGAGGAGGAGGAAAGGAGGGACGCAGGCCAGGCTGATAAAACGTTAGAGTAGCCTGTTGATCAAAGACGATGAGGAGAAGGAAAGGAGGGACGCAGGCCAGGCTGATAAAACGTTAGAGTAGCCTGTTGATCAAAGATGATGAGGAGGAGGAAAGGAGGGACGCAGGCCAGGCTGATAAAACATTAGAGTAGCCTGTTGATCAAAGACGATGAGGAGGAAGAGGAGAAAGAGAGAGGAAGATCAACAAATACTTGAGGTGACCTAAAAAAATACATAACTGCCAACTGTGTGGACAAAACATTATGAACACCTGCTCTTTCCATGACCAGGTGAAAGCTATGATCCCTTATCGATGTCACTTGTTAAATCACTTCAATCAGTGTAGATGATGGGGAGGAGAAATGTTCAAGAAGTATTTTTAATGCTTTTAACAGTTTCCCGTGTGTATCAAGAATTGCCAACCACCCAAAAGTCATCCAGCCAACTTGACACAACCGTGGGAAGCATTAGAGTCAACATGGGCCAGCATCCTTGTGGAATCCTTTGGACATCTTGCAGAGTCCATGCCTCGAGGAATTGAGGCTGTTCTGATGGCAACGCAATTTGGAATGTGTTCTTAATGTTTTGTACACTCGGCATATGTAGATAGAACACACATGGATATTCTGATGTTATACTTCAACGGTATCTTGGGGTTTTTGTTCCTGACGGGTAAAAGTAGTTCATAATAATCAAATCAGAAAAATAAAACAACCTTACCTGTCAAAGAGGGGGCCTCCACATTCAAGTGGGGCGATATCATTACTGCTTTCATCAAAGGAACACTCAAGTGAGCACTTTCATACTTTTACAAGGTTCTCGATAAGATTGTGTGGTTGCAAAAGGTGCAAGGAAAGGAGAAAGAAAAATAGCAGCGGTTACTGGAGGGCAAGCACAGACACACCATCACCTCTACAGGATGAGTCAGAATACCTTTAGGGCTAAGCAATACAAGTCCCATTTTATATACAAAGGTTAAAGTTCACATCTACTTCATATTTGACTGGGGGTGCGTCCCAAACAGCACTCTATTCTCTATACAGTGCGCTACTTTTGACCTGGACCTATAGTCATTTAGGATGCATACTGGGGTTGGCTCCCCAGAGCCTGCCTGTCGCTGTAACGGTGACGGTCAGTGACGGTGAGTGGATAGAATGGGATGTTGACTTTATTTTCCTAAACATTTCATCACAACAGGAGAGACTGTAGTGTTGTCAAAGGTCTAAACGTGGATGTGAAAATGGACTTCAGAATTGGAGAGAGAGCACAGTATTCTAATGGCTTTAAAGAGGGAATACATTTGAGGTGAGGGAGAGGAAGCGAGAGAGAGTGATACAGAGAGAGTGAGAAATAATGAACAGAGAGAGGGCGGAGAAATCAAGATAGAGAGAGAGACAGAGAGGAAAAATGAAGAGACAACAGACTGACAGAAAGAGAAATACAAACAGAGTCAAAGAAGAGAAGAGGGACAGTCCGTCACACTGTTCACATCACACAGACCCACGTCATGTGACATTCCACTCACTTCCACAGGTCCCGTCAGGCATCAGCATATAGCCATTGAGGCAGTAGCACTTGTAGCTGCCGTATGTGTTCATGCACCTGTGTTTGCACGGCCGGGGCTTCAGACCGCACTCGTTCAGGTCTGGAGGGAGAGAAAGAGAGGAATCAGAAGGAGGTAGCGTGGGGGACGGAGAGGAAGGAGAAAGAGAGGGAGGAGAAAGAGAGGGAGGAGAAAGAGAGGAAGGAGAAAAGGACTAATCATAAGGAGGTAGCGTGGAGGATGGAGAGGAAGGAGAGAGGGAGGAGAAAGAGAGGGAGGAGAAAGGGACTAATCATAAGGTAGCGTGGAGGACGGAGAGGAAGGAGAAGGAGAGGGAGGAGAAAGGGAGGAAAAGTGGGAGTTAGGCTTCTTCAGCCCACACTTATTTTGTGTCTGGAGGTAGAGAGAGAGAGAGAGAGAGAGAGAGAGAGAGAGAGAGAGAGCGAGAGAGAGAGAGAGAGAGAGAGAGAAGGATGAGAGAGGGAGAGAGAGAGAGAGAGAGAGGGAGAGAAGGATGAGAGAGGGAGAGAGAGAGAGAGGGAGAGAGGGATGAGAGAGGGAGAGAGAGAGATGGGGGGATAGAGAGAGCAGGAGAGAGGGACGAGAGAGAGAGCGAGAGAACAGAGGGATGAGAGAGAGAGAGAGAGACTTCTGTATGTGTAATGTAATACTGTTCATTTTTATTGTTCATTTCACTTTAGGAATATTATCTACCTCACTTGCTTTAGCAATGTTAACACGTTTCCCATGCCAATAAAGCCCCTTGAATTGAATTGAATTGAGAGAGAGAGAGAGAGAGAGAGAGAGAGAGAGAGAGAGAGAGAGAGAGAGAGAGAGAGATATCAAAGGGCACAGGGTCAATCTGGGTCAAGCCCAGCACATCATTTGTATGGAGTATATGGGAGGGAGTGGGGTGTGGAGGGTGGGGGCCAGTCTCAGGTAAGTGCCTAAAGGAAGTGAAGTGTTTCCATGTTCAGACAAGCCCGGCCGCTACCTTCCTCCTCTCCTCCTCTTTACACAGGAAGACACAGTTAACAGCTGTTCCAACTGACCAAGCTGCTTATTACATGCTGCAAATGGTCAAAACAAATCGCTTCCTCGTACGTAACCTTTTAAAGTTCATACCGATGGTGATGTTACTGTTGTGTATCGCCTTGACAACTCCATCGCTGATTTCAGGGTGTTTCTTTTTATGACCGTAAATGTCTGGAGCTCCACCCCCTCACCAGTCTATGCAGATATTATTAGAAAACTATCCCTTGTTAAGGTTAGACGCTGGGTGAGCTCAGAGAGAAGAGAATGTACCCGAGGCTCAACACCTGTCAAATACTGCTGAGAAAAACTCAAGTCATTATCTTTACATTGGTCTGAAACACACAGACACTAACTCAAGTCATTATCTTTATATTGGTCTGAAACACACAGCCACTAACTCAAGTCATTATCTTTACATTGGTCTGAAACACACAGACACTAACTCAAGTCATTATCTTTACATTGGTCTGAAACACACAGACACTAACTCAAGTCATTATCTTTATATTGGTCTGAAACACACAGCCACTAACTCAAGTCATTATCTTTACATTGGTCTGAAACACACAGACACTAACTCAAGTCATTATCTTTACATTGGTCTGAAACACACAGAGACAAACTCAAGTCATTATATTTACATTGGTCTGAAACACAAACACTAACTCAAGTCATTATCTTTACATTGGTCTGAAACACAAACACTAACTCAAGTCATTATCTTTACATTGGTCTGAAACACACAGACACTAACTCAAGTCATTATCTTTACATTGGTCTGAAACACACAGACACTAACTCAAGTCATTATCTTTACATTGGTCTGAAACACACAGACATGAACTCAAGTCATTATCTTTGCATTGGTCTGAAACACACAGACACCAACAGTGAGGTTGAGTAAGTCTTCCATAAGAGTACTGATGTCCACGGTTGAAAAATTACACAATTCAATGGGTTACTTTTTTGTTAATGCACTGCACCTGGAGTGGACACCTTTTGAAGTGTGCTTGGAAGTAGGGTCCCTTGGGAGAACAGGGACCACCAGGAGTGCTTAAAAGGATACTTCAGGCGTTTGGCAATGAGGTCCTTTATCTACCTCCCCAGAGTCAGATGAACTACTAGCAGATACCCAGAGACTTCCAGTCATTGGGATAACGCCAGTTAGCATGGGCTGGCGAAGCTACCGCTAACTTCCTGCATGCTGGACACAGAGACGTACAAATAGTATCCACGAGTTCATGTTCATCTGGGGAAATAGATACAATGCATCATTCCCAAAACCCAGAAGTGTCCCTTTAAGTGTGTGCGTAAGGAGGGGGGTGACACACACACCCTCACACCGTCCCAACAACATTAAAAAAACATCTATCTAAGTTACACCCCCCCCCCCCCCCCCCTTTCCATGTCTAATTGAGGCATGCCATGTCAATAGAGCTCCATCTCAGCTGTACATGATGTCCAGGCGTTTTAAAGCCTGGCCCACTTCAGAGTAAAATCATGAGCGGCGCCATCTTTAGCTCTGGGGCAACGCGCGGAATGGTATTGCATTCTTTGGGTGCTTTGGCCACTGGCATGCCCTTCTGTATTGGACAGATGCTACAGATTTAAATAGATGAACGGGACGAGGAGTGGAGTGTACCTCGGTCGTATACCACGGTATTAATGTGAATTGGCTAGCCCGCTAAGGTCATGTCAGCACCGTGATTGGTGGTAGGGGAGAAACGGTCTGTTTAAATCCTCCGCTGTGCCATTGGGCTTAAGTCAATTTCCAATGCAGTAAATGTTAAGGGATGACTGACAGTCTGACAGAACGGGTTGGCGACGGTTTAGAATAGAACACCGTGGCCTACTAGAATACAGTAAATGAGATACTATGATAAGTCAAATTTTGACTTCCAATTGTCCAATAGCACTAATTCACATTAAACAACTAAGAGAAGCTTCTCTATTGGTGTCAGTGGTTTATATAAAAACATTAAGGTTTTAGTAAATAAAACACATTCAGAAGTTGTTTTTATTGTACTAAATGCTGAATAATGACTTTACCCTACAAGCAAACGAATCTGTTACAGATTTATATCCAACATAGTGAATTGTGAAAAAAAATCAGTAAAATCTCTGTCTGTGTGTTTCATCTTCTACACTTGATACCCTTAAGTACTAAATGAGAAGAGATGGCGCATCTGGAGCTGTCACGACAAAGTCATCATATTAAATACCGACTCCCACCAAGACATACAACTAGAAATCGTTGACAGAATGAGAAACTTAAGTGGCCATTTCAGCTCTGAGATTTCGAATCCAGGCGCAATTACTTGGTCATTTGTATTATAAAAAGAAAGACTATGTCTCTCTCTGTGGAGTAACTTTGGAGAGACAATCATTAGCACCTGTCGGTGTTCTTTATCATCAAAAAGTGAATTCATACGTAGAATGAAGTGATACGAAACAATGTCATTGAGATTTCCATTGCGATAACCACACTGGATATATTGGGTGCTTAACATGTGTTATAAAAATCCTAATCCTTTTTAGCGTTAACTTCCAAGCGTAACTCAAACTTGTTTCAAGGTCAAAGAACAATTCCCAACACTTCAACACAGTCTTGTTAGCATCATTAGCACTGTCACTACTGACATACAGTGATTGTTGCTAACTATCATTAGCATCTCCTCAGCAACATGGCCAAACACATCAAACATGACAAAATGCCTTCTCGACTAGCGACAACTCATCCCAGACATCTCACCCTGTCTGCTATTTTGGTCGCCATCCCTGTTTCTTTATTGTCACCTTTCATTTGGCCAGTACCCTCCCTGACAGTTCAGTAATCACACACACACACACACACACACACACACACACACACACACACACACACACACACACACACACACACACACACACACACACACACACACACACACACACACACACATACACACACAGAACCCTGGAGCTGGTATTTGCCAGCCATTTCTCCCACTGTCACTCCTGCTTTGTCTGCCGGAGCTCTGCCTTCATCATTAATAAGAGCTGCTGTGGAGAGAGACAAGGGTAAAAAGCAAATAAACATTAAAAACATTGTCCATTGAAACTCAATTGAAACTGAGAGAGAGAGAGAGAGAGAGAGAGAGAGAGAGAGAGAGAGAGAGAGAGAGAGAGAGAGAGAGAGAGAGAGAGAGAGAGAGAGAGAGAGAGAGAGATAGAGAGGAGATTCGCTTGGCTTGTCCAGGCAGTGACAACTGAAAACATCTTGAAAATGTAAATAAAGAGGATGATGGGAAAGGAATGGGTCACGTTCTCAGACAGCACAAGCGCCGAGCAGCAACTAGCGCAGCCAAATGACATTCACAGCCTGGCTGAATCTGTTCCCTGTTGGAAGATAGACAAGATAGAGGGAGACGGGAGAAGATAACGAACGAGAGCGAGATGAGAGAGGAGATAACAGAGAGGACTGACAGATAGGAGAGATAGAACCACCACTTGACAAGGTCTTTGGGAGTCTATTGTATGTGTCTCTGGAGTTGAACCCTTCACTGAGATATTACTATTTACTGTCAATGAACTGTCGTGATGCGTCGAGAGAGGGAGAAAAAGGGAGAGCATTTTTTTAAACCAGGCAAGTCAGTTAAGAACAAATTCTTATTTACGGTGACAGCCTAGGAACAGTGGGTTAACTGCCTTGTTCAGGGGCAGGACAACAGATTTTTACCTTGTCAGCTCGGGAATTTGACCTTTCGGTTACTAGCCTAACACTCTAACCACTAGGCTACCTGCCGCCCCAGACACAGAGAGAGCGAGAGCGAGAGAGAGACAGAGAGAGAGAAAGAGAGAGAGAGATACAAATAAAGAGAGAGAAGGAGAGAGTAGTCCAAGTGATTTATTGGGTGGACTGCTTCAAGGTATGCGTCGGTGGTGCGTTTCTGACACACCACTATCACTTGCTAACAGATTACCCAGGGGGCTCTCTGGTCAAGAACATGCAGGTCTTGAAATAAAACAACACGATAACGCCGGACAGACAGAGTGGTCCATTGTTCGAAGGTGGCTGAGAAATCATGAGAACCCATGTATGTGATGGTTCCCCTTCCGAGCTGTCGGAATTTCAGGAAAAATAAGAGAAGGTGGGGGGAGAAAAAGAACGAAAAACAAAAACAGAGGAAGAAATTGGGAATAGCACAGCAGCTTTCAGTGCTGATTGATGAAGGAAAAGGCAACTGCTTCAGAGGGACAAATGAGAACAGAGAGAGAGAGGAATGAAGAGAGAGAGAGAGGGATGAAGAGAGAGAGGGATGAAGAGAGAGAGAGAGGGATGAAGAGAGAGAGAGAGAGGGATGAAGAGAGAGAGAGGGATGAAGAGAGAGAGAGGGATGAAGAGAGAGGGAGAGAGGGATTCAAATAAATACAGGAAACCGAGTAGCTGGAATAGGAGGAATAGTAGCTGGAATAGGAGGAATAGTAGCTGGAATAGGAGGAATAGTAGCTGGAATAGGAGGAATAGTAGCTGGAATAGGAGGAATAGTAGCTGGAATAGGAGGAATAGTAGCTGGAATAGGAGGAATAGTAGCTGGAATAGGAGGAATAGTAGCTGGAATAGGAGGAATAGTAGCTGGAATAGGAGGGATAGTAGCTGGAATAGGAGGGATAGTAGCTGGAATAGGAGGAATAGTAGCTGGAATAGGAGGAATAGTAGCTGGAATAGGAGGAATAGTAGCTGGAATAGGAGGAATAGTAGCTGGAATAGGAGGAATAGTAGCTGGAATAGGAGGAATAGTAGCTGGAATAGGAGGAATAGTAGCTGGAATAGGAGGAATAGTAGCTGGAATAGGAGGAATAGTAGCTGGAATAGGAGGAATAGTAGCTGGAATAGGAGGAATAGTAGCTGGAATAGAAGGAATAGTAGCTGGAATAGGAGGAATAGTAGCTGGAATAGGAGGAATAGTAGCTGGAATAGGAGGAATAGTAGCTGGAATAGGAGGAATAGTAGCTGGAATAGGAGGAATAGTAGCTGGAATAGGAGGAATAGTAGCTAGAATAGGAGTCCAGAATAGAAACAGGGTGTAAGTGCAAAGAGGCACAGAGTGGTGTGGCATATTGGCATCATGGCATGCTTGGCGTTCGCTCTGCCATTCCTGCTGCCAGGCCAGGCTCTGGCATCGGCTCTCCTAGAAGGAGGAGGGGAGGAGAGGAGGAAAAGAGGGGGACATTCATTCTCACTCGGCCCAAGCCATAGAGGACTGAGCAATGCATGTGGGGCATACAGTGGGTGCTGGGTGTGGCGGGGAGCGGGCGTGGGGGGGGCACCCTTTACCACCTCACGTTCCACAGTTTATCTCACCCTCCATCAACACCCCTGCTGGAGGCTGGTGGTCCACAGGAAGAAAGATAGGGGGGTGACTGTCCCATGTTAGGGGGGTTACATAGTCCAGTTCCTCTTCTTAAATAGGGGAGGGAAGGGGGAGACAAAACAGCACACAAGGAGAGAGAGTGAGAGCTCGCCGCCGGTGGGAGAAACACCCACGCACACACTCTGAGATTAGTACACCTCTGACCACCACTGCATTCCTGGAGAGCAAGAACGACATTATGCAGCAAAGAGGATTACACATTTGCAGACCAGAATCACACCAAAAAAGAGAGAGGAGAGAGAGTCTGTTTCTCCTTCTTCTCCTTCTTTTTCGGACTTCTCCTCCCTCCAGCATTCCTTTGCGTCAGCGATGACATGAAAAGGCGTCTCGGAGTCAGAGAGAGTAATCTGATACCCTCCATCTGTATATCCATCTCCATCTCCATCCATCTGTATATCTGGACTTCAGTGTGTGTGTATGTGTATGTGTATGTGTATGTGTGTGTGTGTGTGTGTGTGTGTGTGTGTGTGTGTGTGTGTGTGTGTGTGTGTGTGTGTGTGTGTGTGTGTGTGTGTGTGTGTGTGTGTGTGTGTGTGTGTGTATGCTATTGAGAGAGTAGTGACTACCTGATTGAACCAGGCAGTAATACCTGGTCTAAATACTTCCTTGCCAACTTGATACAGTCCAGGGCCTCTTGTCTGCCTTCCTTCCTGTCTGACTTTGCCTGCCTGCTTCCCTCCCTCCCTGTCCACTGACCATTAGGTGACCTTGATAAGGGTGGAGGAGAAGGGTAATTGAACAATGCAAAGGCCTGGGTGACACAAGGCTAATCATATGATGACATGTAAAGTATCATTTGTAATCCTGTGGCAGCTGCAGTGTTTGACATTCAACTTTAAAAATATCACCCCAACTAAACAGAGAGAAAGAGACATAGAGAGACAGACGGAGACGGAGACAGAGAGAATGGCGCTCTGTTGGTAAAACATGGCGCTTGCAATGCCAGCGTTGTGTGTTCGATTCCCACGGGGGACCAGTACGAATCAAAAGTATGAAAATGTACGTGCTCTAGATGAGAGCGTCTACTAAAATGAAGAAATAGATAGATATCTAGATAGAGTGTAAGTGCGTGCTTGGTTTCCAGATAATAAACACAGCAAAAAGCATTGAACAGGGGTGTTTCACTTCATCTAACTACAGAGGTTTAAGGCTTCTTCCAAACCTTATATTAGCTAACGCTCTCAGAACAGAAAGAATAGAACGCGCTTAGGATGACATGAAGGCCAAGCGCTACTCAACTTGAGGTACGTGAAGCATAATATTTGGAGAGATGCCACCGCCGCTGGCTCGCTGACACGTATGTGAGAGAGAGAAATGTAGGGGGAGGGGGGAGAAAAGAGAGGGAAAGAGAAATGTAGAGAGAGAGAGAGACAGAGAGCAAAATAAATGGACAGAGGAGGTCGAATAATCTGAAACGGTTACATGGCGCTCGCTCCCTCACAGGACCTTTTAATAGCATCTAAACAGCGGGAGACAAGGGTTTAATTGAAACCTCCCGTAGAAAATAATCATCTTATCAAAGGGATTTTGATCTGCGGGAGTGACGGAGCGGGGGGGGAGTGGGTCTGGCACGTTGTCTCAGTGCTAACTGGATTATCTTGGTAATGAGTTTGATTTCGTGTGGTACAGCATCAGTACCCATCTGGCCCCGACACCATGGCCCCACCATGACAAGATGTCATTCTGTTAAAGGGGCCATCTGCGATTGGTAAATCCATTGTTGGAACTGCAGAAAGTAAATACATAAAAGCGTTAACATTTGAAAACAAGCTGGACGTGATTGTGATCAGTAATTGTGACAGAGAGAAACATTTTCAACAGTTGGTGTTATTGCAGGGGATGTTTGATCAATGACACGGAATCAATAGCAATGCACAACGTATAATTGTAATACCTCATGGGTATACATTGGTCTAGCCATTACAGTGGTACAGGAAGAAAGAGCGACATACTGTCATGTTCCTAACCAAGCTGGAACCTAGACAGAGAGACTTTAAAGTAAGAGGGAGAGAGAATTCTCCTCAACGATCACCTCTATGGTCCCTCTTGTCGCTGTCACAAACATCTGCTGTGTCGTGGTGCTTTAACACTATTGTTAACCACAGTGCCTTGAGGATCATTCCTCTGTGCTCACCACTCAGTTATTGTGGAAGCAGAATGCCTAGCCCCGAGCATGCACTGCACTGCACGTGTGTGTGTGTGTGTGTGTGTGTGTGTGTGTGTGTGTGTGTGTGTGTGTGTGTGTGTGTGTGTGTGTGTGTGTGTGTGTGTGTGTGTGTGTGTGTGTGTGTGTGTGTGTGTGTGTGTGTGTGTGTGTGTGTGTGTGTGTGTGTTATACTTGTAACTACTGCTTGTAAACATGTTTCTCTGTTTACAACGCCACATCACTATTTCAACCATTACAGTTCACCTCACCATCTAAGTGGGTGTCTAACCGAACATAAATGAAACATAAGATAGATCGATCGAGTGTCGGCATAAAGGAAAATGAACATTCACAGTGTGTCTTCGACTGACATTAGAACGGCAAATCAACGGTTAACAGCAAATCACTACTTTGAATGGAGAAAGGAAATCCAATCTTTAGGTTTTGAATAATTAATGATGTTTCCACGGCGACGTGGAATGATTCCCGCTGAAGGTTATATCTATTAGACGTATTAGACATACATTATCTCTAAATGATCGATCGCTTGAAAAGTCCCCAGATTGCCCCTTTAATGAGCTCTTCAGTCAGGGACACCAGATGTCATAGCCAAGTGCTTGTCTAAGGCCCGGCTCTGCCAACTTAGTTCCATGCACACTTAAGCATTTGATATGTTTTAAATGATAGTTTGTCAGACAAGTCTAATTATTATAAATACATTGATAAAAGAGCAACGTCCGTCCTAGTCGAAGTAAGGAAGTCAGAGGTGTTCATTAGAGCACGCAACGGAAAATGTTTTAAAACATTTTGCAACGGAAAACGATGTAATTTTTTTTTTAATTATTGGACCTGTCTAAGTAGTCCCTCCCAGTTTGAGTCTGTTCTCTTCCTTTGGTTACTAACGAACATGACCCATGTTTGATTCTTTTCTAGCGACTATATCAAAGTTGAGCCGTCCAGCCAACCTGCCATGGGCCACCTTAGCCTGAGACATGTACGATGACTCATTTCTACATTCCGGAAAGGATTTCAACTCCCTCTCCCCCTTCTCTCTCGCCCCTTCTCTCTCGCCCCCTCTCTCTCTCTCCCTCCCTCTCTCCCTCCCTCCCTCCCTCCCTCCCTCCATGTTTTTAATTACATGCTATCCTATTCCTGTCTTAAGGCGTGAATTCCACAAGTAGTTTCAAGCCACTCGGATTTACCTGAAATTAACCCTCCCTGACTGGGGGGGTCATTCAATTCAATATAGAGGCACAGACACAGACACATGCACACGCACGCACGCACACTCACTCACTGTGTTGTAACTCTCAACAGACTACTCACTGTGTTGTAACTCTCAACAGACTACTCGTTGCACTGCATTTTCAGCCTGCTCTCTGAGTTATCTCAGGATAGTAATTGAGATGTTATCTGCAGAGGGAGGCTGCACTCCAGGCATCATTCACTGTGTGTGTGTGTGTGTGTGTGTGTGTGTGTGTGTGTGTGTGTGTGTGTGTGTGTGTGTGTGTGTGTGTGTGTGTGTGTGTGTGTGTGTGTGTGTGTGTGTGTGTGTGTGTGTGTGTGTGTGTGTGTGTGTGTGTGTGTGTGTGTGTGTGTGTGTGTGTGTGTGTGTGTGTGTGGGTGTGTGTGGGTGTGTGTGTGGCCCCGGTGCACAGCAGGCATTTCCATTTGTGCTGATTCAGGCTGTTTCTACCACCCTCTCCTGTGCGATTATAGTATCTAACTACTATGGAGAGAGCTAGCCTGCATCCTGCATCAGCTATGAATCAATGAATAAAACGGCAACATTACTACACCTGTTCCTGTTGCTATGTATGTGTGCATTGTAGACAATAAACAATGATTATCATGCCATCGCTCAAGGCCGGGTGACGTTTGACTTCCATTAGTTTCCTTTGGAAAATGTTAATGTCAGCAGGTCTGGATGGAGGTGGATGAAAGGGGCCTTGAAGCACTGAGTAAAGGCATGCTGGCTCAGATTAGAACGACCACTAACTCACTACGGCTCTCTCTCTCTCTCACTGACTATCTCTATCTCTCACCAACTCTATCTCTCACTTACTAACTCTCTCTCTCTCTAAGTACCCATCCCTCTCTCTCTTTCTCACTATCTCTCACCAACTCTACCTCTCTCTCACTCACTATCTCTCTCTCTCTCTCTCTCTCTCTCTCTCTCTCTCTCTCTCTCTCTCTCTCTCTCTCTCTCTCTCTCTCACTAACTGACTAACTCTCTCTCTCTCTCCCTCTTCCTCTACAGGAGTATGAAAGGTACAGTGTATTTTCACACAGAAGACACCAAGTGGTCTATCCAATCTCAGTGTAGGGTGTAATCACAACGTCATTAAGCATCATTAAGCATCACAATGTCACAATGTCACGATCACAACGTCAACCCAGTTACTGATCGGCGGTGAGGAAGACGGTCTTACCTTGATTGCAGGTTTTTCCAGTGAAGCCAGGGTGACACTTGCATTTGCTGGGTCCTACGCAGTCTCCATGCTTACACCCGTGCTGGCACAGAGCTGTTTGGGCAGGATTCCCAGAGATAGGAAAGAGGCAAGTGAGAAGAGCAATTCCCCGGAACACACTCACAGCCTGTTTTCATAACGCCCCTCAGGATAGGAGTGCTGATCTAGGATCAGGTGCCCGGTGTCTATGAAATCTAATTCATTATGAGCTAAAAGGCTAAAATGATCCTAGATCAGAACTCTCAGACACTCTGTGAATAGAAGCCCTGGTCTCAGATCAGATGTGAGAAAGCATTTAATCCTGTCGGACTTGTTCAGTAACTTGGTGTGCATTACTGTTGATCTACTTTAATTGAAATCATTCAGAAAACATTTTCTTGCACTGTTGGTTAGTGGCTTGTAAGTAAGCATTTCAACGTAAGGTCTACTACACCTGTTGTATTCGGTGCACGTGACTAATAATATTTTCTTTGATTTGTTGATTTACTAAGTACGACAATGCAAGCACAGCGGCACGTGTGTGTGATACTTGTGTGGGATTAGGGGCGATGGGAATTGTGGTTCAACAATGACCAGAGATAACATTTTCATGTGAAACCATGTTTTCATATCATTTATAAACTGTATAACTGTACAGCGCTGGCTTATTGGGAGAGAGAACCCTGTTTCCGTGTTGATTTTGATCCATTTCAAACCGTACAAGCCCTAAGCGATTAAAACACTTGAACTTTGTGCGAGCACTGAAGCGCTGATTCTCCTGGCTTTGAAAGCGGCTGCACTGATATTTACGGTGGAAAACGGCCAACACAGCTAAACGAGTAGCCTAATACCTCACTATTAGCACGGTGCTAAAGCACACAAAAGCAACCGTTTGCCGTGAACATTATGTTCAGTATCAGGCAGTAGAAACAACATAAAGCTGTCTGCTGGTTGTCCGTTGTGTGAAGTGTTGTTTAGGGCAACTGAAGGCATTAGGACTTGAGGCAATAGTAATGCTGTACAGTATCTCTGTGTGTTCTGGTGTTGGAGACGCACGGGTCCCAAATGGCACCCTATTCCCTTCATAGTGTATTACTTTTGACCAGAGCTCAATTGACCCTGTTCCAAAGTAGTGCACTACATAGGGAATAGGGTGCCATTTGGGACACAACCACAGAGCTGGAGGCTTGCTCTGCTTTCTGTTCTGTCTAACTGTGCTGCTCACTGTATTCACTGCAGCATACTAACCATGGCTGATATACAGGGGCCTCAGCCAACTGGTACTAATTTCCATTAAAAGCTTCATTAAGTCCGTCATAATAGGGACCAATCAGGCTCGTTAATTATCCCTACGGTTGGAGTTGGAGACGGGGGTGGGGGGTTATATGTGTTTGTGCCGGGAAGAGGGGTGAGTGTGCGTGTGCGCATCATGATTGGACACGTCTGGGCGAGCTCACTTATCTTGTCACAGATTTATTGTGCGCCTGATACCGTCATTATGTGAAGTACAATGTAGAGGTGCAGTGGGAAAGAGTGGAGACTCAACATCATGACTGATGCTTAGTGGAAATAGACAATGGACCTGTACAGAAGGCTAGCTGAGCATTGCTTAACTATAAAGATATAAGCAAGCATGAAAAGTATTTAATTGTGGCACTGCAAGTACACCCTACAGATGTAGGATCTTAATTTGATCACTCTTTGTTGCTGAGAATTGTCCTGCACAGCATGGAAAATGCGCACTTGTAGTGTATTCAAGGCTTAAAAAGTATTCTAAAGTTTGTAATTTACACTTTACATGTTAGTCATTTAGCAGATGGTGTTATCCAGAGCAACTTACAAAAACAATTAGGGTTAGGTGCCTTGCTCAAGGGCACATCGATAAGAGTTTTCACCTTTTACATTTCAGAATTCCTCAAAAAAAAATCTCTGTTCATCATAATCCACATAATAATTCACATTTCCTGTTGCTGCAGGATCATTTTCCTGCTGCAAACCGGCTCAAATTAAGATCCTACACCAGTATATAGGTTACCCAAAATGCCCATTCACAAAAGGTCAATTGAAATCGAATTAGGTAGCTTTATGAAGCGTATCATTGCGGCGGTTAAACCTTTGAGCATGGGGCGTTGGAGGTGATAGAGGGTTGGTGTTCATATTTCGGCTTGGAACATTGTTCATATTGAATTCACAGCCATTAGTGGGGATTCCTTCACCTGGAGGAGATAGCATTGTGTAGTCTCATTCCACTTTATTAGAATGTGTAACCTAATAGACAAGACAGTGTTAGCCCATTTTCCAAACCTGGGATATATGAGATAGGGTGTTAACGCGAGGACGCAGGTGAGCTGTGAAACCTCTAGATTACGCCCCTGATTAAAAATAAAAAAGGGTTTGACATATTTTGGCGGGGGGAGTTGAATCAGGGAAACGTCTAAAACATGTTAGGTCAAGTTCAAGTCCTTATCTGGTCAGCGATTTGGGCCAATTAAAGTCGATGAAATCATTTATTAATACAGTTGACACGGTCACTGTCACGAGCTCTGAGGGGTTTTTATTTTAAAGTTTTTCCACAGAGGGTAGTATGAGGACAAGCATGCTCAGAAGTAACCCATCCCAGGCTGTTGGGTTCAGAGAAAGGTTGGTCTTTTAAAATCTGCGGTGCGGCCCAGGGAAATACCCTGTGTTCATTAGACCACATCCAACGACATGAGGAACTAAAAATGGCCGCCGCAACCGTAGAGGATCAACTACATGCTCCAATTCAACGCGCTTCTCGTTCCCTGAATACCTACTGATGACATCGCTTCACACCAGTTTGCATCAGGCATTCCTCTGGCCATCCATCCTCAGAGCCCATCTAAGGATCAGGCCCCCAGTGTCCAGACTGGAGCCTGAAGTCACGAGCTCTGCTGGTCAGCTGCTGCTAGCAACCTAGCAGTGCCAAAAGCCCTGGTCTGGCCTAGAAAGCCTATGTAAATTACAATCGCCAGAACGCCCCCTCATCCCCAAAGAACATTTTGACGGCAGTTTTAGCCTCCAATATTAGTTTATTATCATCAAGTTCAATCCCACGGTCAATCAAATGGAGATATTTCATTAAATAGTGATCCATTCTGACTACTACATTTGTCGTCAAACAGGACCATGTGCTGACACAGACCAATCACGGGCCGGCAGGCTACGAGGAGGCTCACGCCCGGTGGAGTTGGCTCTCTCAGGCAGGATGAAAACGACTACATCGACCATGATCCTTTGGTAGTTACGACCACTTTTACCATGATCCTTAGCGATTTCTTGGTGCCATTCAGCCTCATTCAGCAATATGGCGTGGTTCAAATTCAAATAGTTCCGGCTTCCATAGGAATACGTGGATGCCGTCAGCGCTATCACCATCTACTGGTTTTAATGTCTACGCTAAGGATGTTGGTCTACTTTTGGTCTCTGGGGGTCCTATCAGATGTTTGTGAACTTCATTGGAATGAGGAAGTATGCTCCAGCTACATTGACTAACTACTGACAGTGTTTGGCAAAGACAGTTCAAATGTTAAGATGCAGTATATGATATTGTCAAAATCGTTGTATTTGGGTAGAAGAAAATATGGATATTTTTTTACTGTACTGCTTGACATCCATGTAGCCCCCCCCCCCCCCCCCACCACCACCACCACCACATTGCTAGAAAAACATTTTAGAGTTCCCTTATTTGACAGCGAAGTTCATTTCGTGCAATTCTACACATTTTGCCACAGGGCAGAGAGGAAAATTAGCTATTTTACATCTCATTTCCTAAAATGATATGCATTTGCCACAGGGTGTAGAGAATTTGCATGCAGTTTTTAATATGATACAGTATCTGAGTAAGACTGAATAACAAAATCAATGGGGGCCCCCCGGCTGGTAATTCGACCATGATTACTAAGTTTAGATAGCTGGCCGTTAGACTAACTTAGCAATCTAAAATAGTTCAGCTGACATGGCTAATTGAGTGACTATCAGTGACACAACAAGAGAAACACTGTTGATGCACAACCACATTGTTATATTGCACCTTGTTTATTCTACTATTTTAACTTGCAACAGTCATTTGAGACCCCAACTGAGTCCCCCCCCCCCGAACAAATCTAAACAATATATAATCTTTAATCACTGATGTATCCATTTTGAAGTTTGGGAAGTAGTCTACATTGAACTACAATTATTTTACATAGGCTCTTGGTTGATGAAGTTTTCATGTACTAACTAGGCAGATGTATATAGTTTATAGAAGGATATCAAACTCACAGGAAATGAATAACTAACACTTAGCCATCTGAGGGCATCACATAGCTCTCAGTCAAGTTGCTGGTGTGATCGCCAAACATCTCAGTCATGCTGCTGGTGTGAACGCCAAACGGGGGCTGCACCAGAGTTCTCAAGCCAGAAGGGGAGGAGATATTTCTTAGCCAAGGGGGGAGGGTGAGGGAGAAGGGGGGAGGTGGCTATTAATAAATCAGAGAAGCCAGGATTCAGAGGATGTGCCTCGCTGCCTTCAGGACCCCGTCTTGCCAAGAATTATTTTAAAGAAATATGTGGAGCAGCTGACCTTGTGGCGGACACCTTATTCTCCCGACTACTCTGTGGGTTAGAGCGAAGACGCCTGCTGCAAAACAAATGTGCAAACACAAAGAAAAGAACATTCCAGCAGGCGTTTTGTCTTGGTTGGATGAGAGAACAGAATCACGGCATGAGAGAGCCAGAGAGCCGTACTCGGGTCTCTTTTTGCCGAGTAAAGCATTCTTGAAATGATGCACAAAGCACAACAAGGAGTCACACACATTACATGGTCACAAGCACAGAGAATGGGCGTCGGATGTCACTTCCCCTTCGCAACATGCAATGTAGCTAGTAGCTACATCTTGAATATGCTTACAAACAAAGTGAAAATTCAATTTAAATGGAAGTTAGCATTAGCCCCATGGAGAACGGATGCTTCTCATCATGCAATGTTGCTAGTAGCTAATAGCTTTGTTTGAAATATGTTTACAAATGGGAGTTTAGTTGAATTAGTTACATTGGTGGTCAAATTGTGCCGTGGTGTCCGCAGAGATTATGCGTGGCATCATGCTGGCTAATTGCATGTTTGTGGAACGTTCACATCGCAAACCGAGAGAAGAAAGATATGGTGTTTTCTTCTAACACACTGACAGGCTGCAGATTTTGTGATGTTCAATTCAATTTCCTCCTCCATTCCTTTGATGGATAGAAATAGCACCACCGGCACCACATTTTGAAGGAGGCCGCAGCATATTTTTCTGTGTCTGACAAATAATTGATACAGGTGCTTAGGTATGAACAGATTGATATTTGACAAAGTATTTGATCCTTCCTAGGCCCACGTTGAATTGAAACACAATCTATTGATTTCTCCCTTTCAGAATCCATGTACTTTTTATTACCTTACCTTCCTTGTCTCTTTTACCTCATGATCACTAACAGATCAAACTACATGATTAAGGTTCTATTGAATGGATTTCCCCCATCCAGCTAATATCAGATCAGTGGCCTTGAAGAAAACGAGACAAAGAGAAGCTCTTTAAGACTATTATTATTATTTAATGGGTGCTTAAATAGGTCCTATATTTGGAAATGTGTTTTTTGCACATCCTCAGGGGTCACGGCCAGGGTATTGGTTAAACTGTATCAGTTTACACATTTTGTCACTCACTCATTGGCTTCCATTACCAATTAAAAGTCCTCTCCTAAGTCCTCTCCTAAGTCCTCTCCTAAGTCCTCTCCTAATCCAAGCTACTTTGTACTTCGAGAGGGAAACCGACTAAACAGTCTCGGGGAAAACTGCACTGAAGATCCGTATCCTCTTGGATTTCTTTACGGAATCCGGGATCAAAGCAATAGACCGGTAAGAGAGAGTTAATTTGGGACTTTCTATTTGGAGGGAGAGCGAGAGAGAGAAAGGAGAGCGAGAGCGAGAGCGAGAGCGAGAGCGAGAGCGAGAGAGAGAGAGAGAGGGAGAGAGAGAGAGAGAGAGAGAGAGAAAGAGAGCGAGAGCGAGAGCGAGAGAGAGAGAGAGAGATGGAATAGGATGCAACTGAGGAGGCTTCTAGATATTTGATTAAATTCATTAAAAAAATCACAGTACATCTGTGTCATTTGTTTAGTGTTGGTTTGATTAATTGCAGCTCTTTGCCAACATTTTAGTATAATCCGAGAGCTTGTTATGACTAAACGACTAGGATGTGAGGACTAAGGGAAACTTGTTGATTTGCCAGTGGTCTATTCTCATCCTGACTGTGAGTTAAAACTGAGGGACATTCTGATGTGTATGTAATCATTGGAGATATACTGCAAGTGCTTAGCAAGGCAAATGCATCTCTGTTTATGGTGGCACTTGGATAAAGTAAAGTAACGCTGCCTGTGATTTAAACCACCCAATCGCATGACATGTCAGTGTAGTACCAATGGAAATACTTGGTCTATAATAAATATCTCGGTTCTCTCTTTCTGTCCCTCTCTCTCTCTCTCTTGCTCTCTCCTCTCTCTCTCTCTCTCTCTCTTTCTCTCTCCACCATCTCTCTCCTTCTCCATCTCCACTCACTCCCTCTCCCATCTCTCCTCTCTCTCTCTCAGTTGTGGGGACAGGGAGCTTTAAATTCGGGGCAGACCCATTCCAGTTCTCCATTCTTTGTGAGCAGTCACCCAGACCGATCACTGAACTCTTGCAGGGCTGGAGACAGCCAGAACCCGATAGCACCGCCAATCTAATCTCCGGGGCCCCAAAACTGCAGTGGTGTAATCTGTAATCCATGACAACTGGCCTCCCTCCGTCTCCGAAGTTTAAATCAGCCCTACGGCGGCATGATGGAGTACTGATTGAGGTCTCGAGTGATTGGACTCGTGTGGTACGCTCGGTCGGGGGCATTTGAAGGCGTGAGCGAACACTCTGGTTTTTCTCCTGTGGCATTGATTTATCACAGCGTCTGAGACGGATGGCTGGCGGGAGAACGATACGGTTTCCTTCAAAAACAGGTGGTGGGTAAAAGTAGCTTTTGCCGAGAGGGGAGACGACTCTCCGAGGTGAAGGCGACGTTTTCTCGTACTTGACATGGAACGTGTGAGACTCCTGATGGGTACTTTGGAACAGTGGTAAGAGAAACAGACAGATAACACACTGCTGTTTAATGAACAGAAACAAGGTCCTGTCAAAGGTATCTACTCACCCAAAGGACTTGAACATGTCAATCAAACGTCAAGCGGAAACAGGGCTTACTCTACTAATCCCTGTCACTGTAGATCTGGTCTATTACTCAATTGTCTAGAAACTCTGTCCTCTCCTTGCCTCCTGTCTTCTCCTTCATTGCACTGATCTGAGAGAACTGACAAGGTGAAAGACAGCCTTATGATGGGCTTGATTCCACCATATTGTTTTCACCTGTCAATTCATTTCAAGTCAACGCAGAGGATGGAGCTAAACCCAAACAGAATAAAACAAATATTTGGTCTGATCAATGATGTTATATTCTGTCTACTCTAGAAACTGAGCTATCTTCTTCTTCCTGGTTGATCCAACATGGACAGCTGGGAGGACCTGAGCCAAGCCCAAAATGACCAGGAAGCAACACTTATTGAGTACAGGGATTCCTGCCAACACGACAGCAGAGCTCTTATCTAACTAGCCTAGCAACATGTTGGGGCCTTGGCTGTCACAAATAATAGCAACCACAAAAGCATCCCATTCTGCCACTTTGTCTTGAGCCTCGTCTCTTGAGTTCCCTCCCAGCACAGTCTTGGTCTGGCTCTAAGTCTGAGTCGCTAAGTCATTACCATAACTTGTTTTTCTCAAGCTAGGATCTATGTGAGAATGCAATTACCATATTCTGTTTTTCTTTTCACCTCAAATGAGGAGTGAGGGATAAAGAGGAGAGGAGAGTCAGCTGGCGGCGAGGCAGAATGTTAATCTGACACGATAAGTGGGCCTACAGGCACTAAGGTTACTCAACTCAACACTAACACTCTCACCTAGGGGAGAAGGGAAGGGAACGAGGTCGACCGCCTTAACAGAGCATCTGAAAGGAGGGCCTGATGCCAGACCTAAACCAAGTGAAGGTTATTGAGCTCAACACCCTCGCCTAGGGGAGAACGAAAGGCCAATAAGCGGGCCACAATTACAGTAGCCTGGTCCCAGGTCAGTATGTACTGTCTTGATAGCTTCTCTGGTCATTGTAAAACAACACAAACAGATCTGGGAACCAGGCTACCATAACAGGGCATCCAATGGAAGGCCCAGTGCCAAACGGAAAAAATAGAGCTCAACGTGAAGTAAATACCTTTGGACAGGGACCAGCAGTGTGACATTTAGTTTAGTCTAAAAACGACAACATGAACAAACACCAAAAAATCTAGCATGATTATAGCATGAGTCATGACAAGTGATTAGCAAAACAACAACAACAACAACAACAAAACAGTTAAAAAAAAATGCATATGAGGTGAAAGGTTATGAAGGTCATGTGAAGTATTATAACGATGACATGAAGCATTATAACCCATCCCCCACCCCCAGGCGTCTAGGTTAGTAGATTGACAGAGACGGAGCCAACATGCAGCCCAGCCTCTCTCTGTCTACTCTCTACATGTTGTGCGTAAGTAAGCCCGTTGTGTCACCCATCACACTTCCGCAGCCGAAGCAACAGCTGTACCATCATGTGTGCAGCAAGCCATGCAGTGGATCTCCCATTTGTCAGGCTGCTCGACACTTTCAGAGCTCCCTATTAATATCATTCACACATCTCTGCAGGATATAATTACACAGTATGGCAGCAGCCAATACTTCTCTGTTTCCATAAGAGTCAATATTTGTCCATAGGGCTAGATATTTTATTAAGGGTCAATATAATATCAGACGGTGGTATAATGTAATACTGTTGCACAAAATGTGTTCATTCTAATAAAATTAGGTATTTTGAGGCTACAGTAGGCTCATTCTAGTAAAACGAGGTATTTTGAGGCTACAGTAGGCTCATTCTAGTAAAACGAGGTATTTTGAGGCTACAGTAGGCTCATTCTAGTAAAACGAGGTATTTTGAGGCTACTGTAGGCTCATTCTAGCAAAACAAGGTATATTGAGGCTACAGTAGACTGATTCTAGCAAAACAAGGTATATTGAGGCTACAGTAGACTGATTCTAGTTAAACAAGGTATATTGAGGCTACAGTAGACTGATTCTAGTTAAACAAGGTATATTGAGGCTACAGTATACCACCCTGCATACCACTGCTGGCTTGCTTCTGAAGCTAAGCAGGGTTGGTCCTGGTCAGTCCCTGGATGGGAGACCAGATGCTGCTGGAAGTGGTGTTGGAGGGCCAGTAGGAGGCACTCTTTCCTCTGGTCTAAAAAAAATATATCCCAATGCCCCAGGGCAGTGATTGGGGACACTGTCCTGTATAGGGTGCCGTCTTTCGGATGGGACGTTAAACGGGTGTCCTGACTCTCTGAGGTCATTAAAGATCCCATGGCACTTATCGTAAGAGTAGGGGTGTTAACCCCGGTGTCCTGGCTAAATTCCCAATCTGGCCCTCAAACCATCATGGTCACCTAATAATCCCCAGTTTACAATTGGCTCATTCATCCCCCTCCTCTCCCCTGTAACTATTCCCCAGGTCGTTGCTGCAAATGAGAACATGTTCTCAGTCAACTTACCTGGTAAAATAACGGTAAAATAAATAAAATAAAAATTCTAGCAAAACGAGGTATATTTACAGTAGGGGCATCCTCTGAATCCATGACTGGATTTACTCAACATGCCACCAAAATGATTCCCTGCACACCTGCATTTACATATACATGACATTTACTAAATATTAATTCACAGCAATCATTTACAATTATCTGTTTACATGGCTACAAGCTTATAATGGGAATCTGCTCACTAGAGCCTTATTCTCGGCTAGAATATCTTTCCCCCAACACGGAAAACTCAACAGCAGCAGTGAAAATGTCAAGTGTATTTTTCACTTTGTGTGTGTGTACGTCCACGTATGTGCCTATGAACAAGTGTGTGTGCCGTGTGCTCGTAGGTAGAGTGTGTGTTTCAGAGCCCTTAGTTACTATATGTCTTCTGTATAGCACTTTGTGACATCGGCTGATGGAAAAAGGGCTTTATAAATACATTTGATTGATTCTACACGGGTGTTCAAGCCTCTTTCTACATCCTAATTGTGGTTAGATCCCAGCAGCTACACCCTGGTAACCCACAGCAACCCCAGTCGGAAACCCTGGTTGCCCCCGGTAACCCTAACCCAGCAGCGGGCACGGTAGAGTTGGCACTACTCACGTTGGCAGTGGCCCCAGGAGCGCCTGGTCCATCCCCAGCAGCAGTCGATGCGGGCGCCGTAGCGACACAGCCCATTGGACGAGGCCATCTGCCGAGGCCACCTGTCAGGAGACAGCTCTATCAGTTCACAGCCAATTAAAATGGACGAATTTAAAAGCCAGCATGGTCTGTTGGTTCTTGCCCACCATGCCAGGAGAGAGAGACAGAGACAGAGACAGAGACAGAGAGAAAGACAGAGACAGAGACAGAGACAGAGACAGAGACAGAGAGAGAGAGAGACAGAGACAGAGAGAGAGACAGAGACAGAGAGAAAGACAGAGACAGAGACAGAGACAGAGAGAGAAGTCTCATTCAAAACAAAGCCCAAGGCACTGACTGACAGACTGAATATATGTTTGTTCATTCTTTACCCAGCACATAATTAAACGTTACTTGTTTTCCAAATGCTAAGCTACTCCCATGTCCCTCAGAATGTGTAAGGAAAGTAAACAAACTTATCTGTGAGCGAGCTGGCACAAAAAACACAGGACATTTCCCAATCAGCATGTTGGCATTTATTGCACAGGGGAGCCATGTTGGTTGGTGTGATGTCAGAGCTGAAGCCTTACGGGTGAGACTACAGAAGAACAGGACCCAATGTAACTAATACGACAAGCTTCTCTCCACATCGGTGATCACTGACACTTTAATCTGTGGGGCCAGGCAGAGACTCCCATAGCTCAGAATGAAGGTGTGTGTGTGTGTGTGTGTGTGTGTGTGTGTGTGTGTGTGTGTGTGTGTGTGTGTGTGTGTGTGTGTGTGTGTGTGTGTGTGTGTGTGTGTGTGTGTGTGTGTGTGTGTGTGTGTGTGTGTGTGTTTAGAGATTAGCCTGCGGTGAGTTATCATTGTGACGTTCATAATGTGACCCCCCCCCCATCTTCAGACTGGGGTGTATTCAGTGATGTGAAATGTTCTGAACATCGCAGATAGAAATAAAATGAATAGATCTGACACAATGGCATGACAGACAGTCCTATCTGCTCTGCACAACACAGTTCTATCTGAACGTCACAGTTGAACAAGCCCCTGCTCTGAGTGCTAATACCAAAGGACGTAGAGGCGTCATGAGCATCGACTGTCTGTGTGCCAACGTCCAAATGAAACATTATCAGAAGCAGAATGTCAGAATGTCATTTGCTATTAAAGAAAGTGGGGAATGATAATGCCACCTTTCAGAAAGTGGAAAGAACATGAGGCTAGTGCCGTTTTCATCCTGGCAATGGGCAAATACCTTATGACAGTTCTTGTATGAAAACCAGCCTAAATTATGTTTCTGTGAACTGACGTTACGTTCTGTTCTATTTCAGAGAAATAGCTTCTTGGCAGAGTAGAGTAGGATTATTATTTATCTGTAGCGGAAGCACAGCACAACATATTTTTAACAGGAAATAGAGAAAGATTAAGCCCATTTAAGGATGCCTCGGATGGGGACAACTATCAGAGCATGGTGTTCTGTGACGTTAGCGAAATGAATCAGAGACAGTAGAAATAGAATGAACAGGGCTGACATAATTCTAAATTCTACATGACACAGAATCATCTCCATTCTAGACAATTCATTTCTATCTGAACGTTTTGTAACGACAGAGAGATCAAGGTTCTGATGCTTGTTATCGAACCGAAGGAGCCAAAGATGTCTTGAAAAAAAAACACTTGGCATAAGGGGCGTCTTGCCTTGCTCTATCGTGCCTCAGCATTGAGGGCTGAGGAGACTGAGATTGACGTGGTTGTGCATGCGGGACACGTCCTACCCTCCTGCTAGCCCATCCAGTTAGCCTCCATTGCCAAAACTCTGGAAATGCTAATGTCTGCCCCCGCTGCCAATCACTTCACAGGAGAGAAAACCTGATGGAAGATGCTAAGTGGAAATGGCAGGACCAGGGAAAATGTTTGTACGCAGCATGGCTGGCAAGGAGAGAGAGAGAGAGAGAGAGAACAAGAGAGAATCAGGAGCCCTGAGCACAATCCGATAGGAGACACATTGGGAATGTTAAGGAGAGAAATAGGGAGAGGAGGAGAGAAGAGCAGAAGGGAGGAGAAGATAAAGAAGCAGAGGAGAGGGCTCTGGAATTGATTGCCAGACATGATTGTGAATTGGGGGCCGAGAGTTACCGCACACACACACAGCAGGACCACTGACCAGATGGAGCCACAGGTCACCCACACACACACACACACACACACACACACACACACACACACACACACACACACACACACACACACACACACACACACACACACACACACACACACACACACACACACACACACACACACACACACACACACACACACACACACACACACACACACACACACACACAATGAGCACCTGGTCAGATACAGGGATATCGTCACATTGCCACAGCTTGCACTGAAAACACATAAACCCTCTGCTGATAGCTAATAGCATGCCTTGCTAATAACTATCAATATTGAATGTAGATCAACGGGTGAAAAACATCATTAAAATAGTTGATTAACACATAATAACGAGGAGGAAGAGTTGCTGCAAATTGGTCCATCATCGTATTACTAATTTAAACATAACTCCTTGGCTGTTATTATTCAGGGGTCATTTTTATCCACCCGCGTAAAACTAATAGGGCCTAAAAGTGATATGATATTGCGGGCATAGCCTCGCCAACTGAGTGGGAGGATGATAATTGGTTTGCCTGAAGCGTTTTAGCAACACAAAAAAGTGGCAGTGTAGTCGATCCTGTGCGGCGGGCGGGCAGGGCGGCAATGCCAACGAACAGGCGATGATGCAAATGAACTTTGAGCGGCACCTCATAAAGAGACGTGTGATGCCATGCCAGTGGTACAGGAGGTGAGGTGGGAGGGAGAGAGAGAGAGAAAGAGAGAGAGAGAAAGCGCTCTCTGTCACTCTGTCTCTCTCTTTCCATCTCTACCACTCTCTCCCTCCATCTCTTTCCCTCTCTCCCACCATCTCTACCACTCTCTCCCACCACCTCTACCACTCTCTCCCTCCATCTCTACCACTCTCTCCCTCCATCTCTACCACTCTCTCCCTCCATCTCTACCACTCTCTCCCTCCATCTCTACCACTCTCTCCCTCCATCTCTCCCACCATCTCTACCACTCTCTCCCTCCATCTCTACCACTCTCTCCCTCCATCTCTACCACTCTCTCCCTCCATCTCTACCACTCTCTCCCACCATCTCTACCACTCTCTCCCTCCATCTCTACCACTCTCTCCCTCCATCTCTCCCACCATCTCTACCACTCTCTCCCTCCATCTCTACCACTCTCTCCCTCCATCTCTACCACTCTCTCCCTCCATCTCTACCACTCTCTCCCTCCATCTCTCCCACCATCTCTACCACTCTCTCCCTCCATCTCTACCACTCTCTCCCTCCATCTCTCCCACCATCTCTACCACTCTCTCCCACCACCTCTACCACTCTCTCCCTCCATCTATACCACTCTCTCCCACCACCTCTACCACTCTCTCCCTCCATCTCTACCACTCTCTCCCTCCATCTCTACCACTCTCTCCCTCCATCTATACCACTCTCTCCCTCCATCTCTACCACTCTCTCCCTCCATCTATACCACTCTCTCCCACCACCTCTACCACTCTCTCCCTCCATCTATACCACTCTCTCCCACCACCTCTACCACTCTCTCCCTCCATCTCTCCCACTCTCTCCCTCCATCTCTACCACTCTCTCCCTCCATCTCTACCACTCTCTCCCTCCATCTATACCACTCTCTCCCTCCATCTATACCACTCTCTCCCTCCATCTCTACCACTCTCTCCCTCCATCTCTCCCACTCTCTCCCTCCATCTCTACCACTCTCTCCCACCACCTCTACCACTCTCTCCCTCCATCTCTACCACTCTCTCCCTCCATCTATACCACTCTCTCCCTCCATCTCTACCACTCTCTCCCTCCATCTCTCCCACTCTCTCCCTCCATCTCTACCACTCTCTCCCACCACCTCTACCACTCTCTCCCACCACCTCTACCACTCTCTCCCTCCATCTCTACCACTCTCTCCCTCCATCTATACCACTCTCTCCCTCCATCTCTACCACTCTCTCCCTCCATCTCTCCCACTCTCTCCCTCCATCTCTCCCACTCTCTCCCTCCATCTCTACCACTCTCTCCCTCCATCTCTACCACTCTCTCCCTCCATCTCTACCACTCTCTCCCTCCATCTATACCACTCTCTCCCTCCATCTCTACCACTCTCTCCCTCCATCTATACCACTCTCTCCCACCACCTCTACCACTCTCTCCCTCCATCTCTACCACTCTCTCCCTCCATCTATACCACTCTCTCCCTCCATCTATACCACTCTCTCCCTCCATCTCTACCACTCTCTCCCTCCATCTCTACCACTCTCTCCCTCCATCTCTACCACTCTCTCCCTCCATCTATACCACTCTCTCCCTCCATCTCTACCACTCTCTCCCTCCATCTATACCACTCTCTCCCTCCATCTCTACCACTCTCTCCCTCCATCTATACCACTCTCTCCCTCCATCTCTACCACTCTCTCCCTCCATCTATACCAGTCTCTCCCTCCATCTCTTTCCCTCTCTCCCACCACCTCTACCACTCTCTCCCTCCATCTATACCAGTCTCTCCCTCCATCTATACCACTCTCTCCCTCCATCTCTTTCTCTACCATTCTCTCCCTCCATCTCTCTCCCTCCATCTCTACCACTCTCTCCCTCCATCTCTTTCTCTCCCTCCATCTCTTTCTCTCCCTCCATCTCTTTCTCTCCCTCCATCTGTCATAAAACTGAGCATAGCTCTCGGCTGTTGGAACACGGCAGAATCATGCACACAACCGTGCTGTTATAACACGATTTATCAAAGTAGAACTGAATTATGACTAGGTCAGTTATACACTACGGTATGTTGGAGTGATGTCCCATCAAATTCTCCATGTAAAATTCCTATTGTGTTATTACTGTAATCATTCTGAACACGGTGCATTGTAGAATAATTGCGTTGACGGCAGATCAGATAGATGTATGTCTTTATACTTTTGATCCATGTCTATGTCTGACCATCTGTGTATGAATAATACTTCATTGCAGTAAGCTGTGAAGGAACTGAAGCACAGAATTATCACGTTTGACATTCCTTTGGTGCCTTGTCAGGAAAACAAACCACTAGGCAGGGTCTTCACAACAGACGCTGGGGCAAAGTATCCATGTCAGTCCATCATCTAGCGTCTGTCTGTCTGTCTGTCTGTCTGTCTGTCTGTCTGTCTGTCTGTCTGTCTGTCTGTCTGTCTGTCTGTCTGTCTGTCTGTCTGTCTGTCTGTCTGTGTCTGTCTGTGTCTGTGTGTGTCTGTGTGTGTCTGTGTGTGTGAGATAGGCCAATCTCTGCTGTTTGACAATGAATAGGATGACATATTGCTCATATAGCAGCACCCGACACTTAAATGGCACTAAGAGACATAATTATATTGCATGATAATAATCCGCGTCTTAAAAGTGTCCCTCAGAATGATGAGAGTAATAATAACAATCCATCTATGGCTGCAATGTTGCTTGACAGTGACACACACACACACACACACACACACACACACACACACACACACACACACACACACACACACACACACACACACACACACACACACACACACACACACATAACCTTTGCATGCACATTTAATCTAAATACCTGAGGACAAGTAGCACACTCATGTTAAAGAGAGCATCGCTTCATAAATGTTCATGAAAGTGGCTCGCTTTTATTCTGAAAACGACTAGTACCACACACTTCTATAAGCACCGGTTGACAAGTAGCTTTTTTCACTAGTCCTGCTGAATTACTTTGACCAATTTCCAGGAAAATGGCTTGCTTTCTCTGTATACACTCAAGTATTTTAACATCAACCCTGGAGGCTAACATAATGTCGGTCTATTTTTGAAGGTCTAATGTAGTTAGAATATACTAGGGATGTTTGGAAGGAGAGTGAGGACATGGTTTGGAGCAGTAACTTGGAGAGAGGAGGATTGGAATGTATTGGCTGTGTCTGGAGCAAAGCAATGTAGCGACATCATCATAGAGCGATAGCCTCCATGAGTAGTGGCTATTTAAAGGGAGAATCTGGATTTTTTCCCCAACTAGGATAAGATATCTCATCCAAGCTGTTCAATGGGCTGATTAATGGTCTGACATACAAACTCAGGATTGTGGCTTTAAAAAAAGTGAACTAGTCCTTAAAAAGTTATCTAATGTGTAGTCTTTCATCGAGGCAAAGTGTTGTGACCTTACCTCAGCTAGCCCATTTCCTGATTACAATTCAGAATCACTTATAGACCACATCACAACAAGATTAGCCTAGCGACATTTTTCATCCTCGGACTACACATTACTGACAACAATGTTGATGAGTAATGAAAACCCCTCAACAAGGAATTACAGGTACAGTTAATCTGTAATTAATCAGGCCTGTTTTGAGCCAATTTACCTCTAGGACAAAAGGACCTTGCTGTGGCTGGCCAGTGAGCGGTGACGGCCCCTCAGTTGCTAGTTTAACCCATTAGCTCTCTCCTCCAAACAGCTAGTTCAGATAATAAATGACTTTCCTCCACAGCGTTCTCACGGGACCCTCTCCCTATGAATTTAGATTGAAGTCAGCAGGCCAGGTTTATAACCGGGGAAATAGGCCAATAATGACCCGCGTGACTAGCCGCGCTCCATCAGAGTGTGACGCTAATTACGTATGCTGCTTGTTTAATGTAAATTATCATTACGGGTTGGGCAGGGAAGGGCATATATCAGCACAACTCACCAGACTGGGACCGTGGCCCTGTCACAACACACTAACATTACCTAACATTAGACACTGTGACAACACATACAATCACTCACACACTCTCACCTTCACACACACACACACACACACACGCCCCAACCCGTGTTTAACGACAGACAGGTAGGAAAGTTCAGCCCTATCAATCCCTAAGAAATATTCTATTGTCTCTGAAACCTTATTTGTGTAAGATATCAGTGAGGTATGGATTGTGCTTAGGGCTCAGTCTGTCTGACAATAATAAATGGGGGTGCAAAACCAAATTAAAATGCTTGACTGCGTTCACTATTGCAGTAATATCATGTCTTAGAAATACTCTCCAACTCTATTTGTCTCACTCTATTGCTATTTGTACAGAGTCTAATCCAATTATAGTGTGAGACCTGAAGCTCTATCCTATGGAGATACAGAATAAAGAGTGTCTTCAATGCACCAGCACTCAGATTGAGGATCCAACCCGAAATGCCATACTATTCCCTATATAATGCACTACATTCGACCAGGGCCCATTGGGAACTCCACAGGGACTAGGGTGCCATATAGGATGCAACCTAGCCTTCAGTTCCTCAGTCTACTGTATCACTCTCCCAAAGGAAACAGCCTTTATGATGATGAATACTGCAAGGCAAGTGCATTGGAGCCAGTCCAGTGAAAGTGAACCTGCCTTATTAATAAACAATCTTGAAAAGGTATCCTGAAGGAATACATATTTGGAATACCAGAGGGCTTACTGTGTATATAGGTAGAAAAAAGTATATAGGTCATTTTATATACAATGACCTAAAATGGAATTCTTGAGTATGATGTTTTTTTTACTGCTTATTAAGAGCTGTATAACATTCATTTTATGGAGAGAGAGAAAAAATGACAGCTGCACCAGATAAAGTAGATGTAGATCTCAATCTCAGGAACATTCTTTAGATTGGGCACTTTTCTCCTTTCCAAATACTTCACCGGATTCGTGTTTGGACATGAACCACCCGGCAAGGTAGGTGCTGTCACCATGTTATCAGCTCATTGAGAGGGAAATCCAAGCAACTGACTTTGACCAAGAAAGTAGACTGCTGGCTACTCGGGTTTGGTAAATGTAGGCCTAAACACAGAAACACTGTGTATTACCAAAAATGGTGAAGAAACTCTGTGGTATTCGGCCTACGTACTAACATAGACCTAGTAAATCCGCATAAAAAATGCCAAACAAAAAGCAACAGCAAAAACATTACAAACATTTATTAATGTTCTTTTTTTTATACATAAAAAAGTACACCATTCATTCGAGATAAAGAATGATGTTATTTTTTATGAAAATAAGGGAGAAGAAAATAGATTATACTGGTATAGGTCTATTCCTTCCACTGTACGTCGAGTGCGACTACAGCCCGAATCATTTCAGCACATCAGCAACGTTTCAGTCTATGCATTGCAAACTCATACGCTCACTATGTGGAAGTCGCGTTCATAGCATTAGGAATTAATAGCATCTCCGTGGTCACATTAACCCTCTGTTGAAACTCGCTCAGAGTTTACGAGAGCAACACCTTCTCCACATTCCACAACGCAATTTGAACACTTCTAAAAACAACATAATTGATAGAATGGAGAGAAAAAAATGTACACAAAAATGTAGTCTTTTGAACAAGATGTGTAGATGTGTGCACTTACCTGCCGTCATTCTCAGCACTTGCCCCTAAACAGAAACCGTACAACACCATCAACTTTATCCATAATTCCATGGTTAGGGGAATGAGCGCACACCGCGCTTGCACTCCTAAAATCCAAGTGAAACGTCGGACTGTACACTGCAGTGTTCAATTGTTAAAACGAAACGAAACAGCGGAGATGTGCTCCCTCCCAACGTTAAACACGCACTGGCATGAGAGGAGATTCGCTGTTGTCCTTCAAACGGACACCGATCCTTTAAAATGTTTCGGAGAAACCAGCCCGTTGCTTCCTCGAGAAGTGACCCAGCGCGTGTGGAGCGGAGTGCACTCTACTGGTGTTAAATGGGCCCCGCAGGTTCCTTCTCTCTCGGTCTCTCTATCTCTCCGCACAAGTTCACTGGGCTGCTACCCAATGAAAACGCTTCAGCGCAGTCGGAGCGCGCACTACTCGTCGATGACTGTTGTGAATACACTGATGCTAGTCATTTGTCGTGGTATAGTGCTGTGCCACTTTACGCAGAGGTAGGCTGGAAATCCATAGATTTTTAAAAAAATTGCAAATTGGCGACGGTCCATTTATTAATTAATTTGGGAGTCCCAGTGAGACCAAGATCTCTTTCACAAGGGAGCCTTTCCATGTGTGATATAGGTTGCACTCACGCACTGGCTGTGCATACTTTGGATGGCTTAATTAATTGCATAGCCTGCTCAGACACGCAGTACCATCGCCCACCCAGTAATAAGGAGTTCTAGCCTCCTGCCTACACACCCTGTACATAATTTACAGCACAAAACATACTTTAGGACTAACTTCTGAGGGAACCCAAAGGTATCATAATATTTGCACATAAATGAACAGATTGTGCTTTAGAGGATAAACGTTGAAAAGGTCTCAGATAATACTTCACTGCAAATCCACCCATCCTTCAGTGACACCCTGAATTGAACTCCCAGGCTAGATATTTGGCTCAACATTATAAATGTATTTAAAAAAGACAGTTCAATTCACTTTTGCGCATAGTCAATCATAATTAATCACAGAGGTACATATAGTTACATAAGGATTATATATATATATATATATGATCGGGCTGAGTTAAAACCTACACTCAGAATAAAAGGTTCTGGATAGAACCAAAAGGGTTCTATTGGTTGCTTCATATATGGCAACCCTAAAAGGTTCTGTGTAGAACCCTTTTGTAGTCTTTTGATCAGAAATCCATTGGGTTCTTCTTCACTGAACCAAAATTGGTTCCATATAGAACCCTTGTGTTCCATATAGGCTTTTATATGGAACCAATTTCGTTTCTATACTGAACAAAACTATAAACGCAACATGCAACAATTTCAATGATTTTACTGAGTTACAGTTCATATAAGGATATCAGTCAATTGAAATCAATTCATTAGGCCTTAATGTATGGATTTCACATGACTGAGCAGGGGCGAAGCCCACTGGGGAGCCAGGCCTAGCCAATCAGAATGAGTTTTACCCATGAAAGGGCTTTATTACAGACAGAAATACTCCTCGGTTTCATCAGCTGTCCGGGTGGCTGGTCTCAGATGATCCCGCAGGTGAAGAAGCCGGATGTGGAGTCCCTGGGTTGGCATGGTTACACGTGGTCTGCGGTTGTGAGGCAAGTTGGACATACTGCCAAATTCTCTAAAACGAGGTTGGAGGCAGCTTATGGTAGAGAAATGAACATTTAATTCTCTGGCAACAGCTCTGGTGGACATTGCTGCAGTCAGCATTGCATGCTCCCTCAAAACTTGAGACATCTGTGGCATTGTGTTGAGACAAAACTGCACATTTTAGAGTTGCCTTTTATTGTCCCCAGCACAAGGTGAACCTGTGTAATATGCCACACCTGTCAGGTGGATCTTGGCAAAGGAGAAATGCTCACTAACAGGGATGTAAACAAAATTGTGCACAAAATTTGAGAGAAATAGGCTTTGTGTATGGAACATTTCTGGCATAATTTATTTCAGCTCATGAAACATTGGACCAACCCTTTACATATTGCATTGATATTTTTGTTTAGTATATATAGAACCTTTAGGGGTGCCATATACGAAGCAAGCATAGAACCCTTTTTGGTTCTATCCAGAACCTTTTTTAGGCAACAGTAAAAAATATGTTGGAAACTTGAAATACCCGCCAATATGACCATTACGCACAGGACGTGCGGTGGCCATAGATACAGTGACCTATTTCAAAAACAACTTGTATATCTCCAATAATTAGATATGAATGAGATAGGCACTGTAATAATTACAGAAAATTAAATATATACAGTGCATTCAGATAAAATTCAGACCACTAGACTTTTTCCACATTTTGTTACATTACAGCCTTATTCTAAAACGTATTTGTTTTTTTCCCTCATCAATCTATACACAATAACCCATAATGACAAAGGAAAAACAGGTTTTTATACATTTTCTACGTTGTAGAATAGTAGTGGAGACATCAAAACTATGAAAATAAGACATACGGAATCATGTAGTAACCAAAAAAGTGTTAGACAAATCAAAATATATTTTATATTTGAGATTCTTTTAAGTATCCACCCTTTGCTTTGATGACAGCTTTGCACACTCTTGGCATTCTCTCAACCAGCTTCATGAGGTAGCCACGTGGAATGCATTTCAATTAACAGGTGTGCCTTGTTAAAAGTTAATTTGTGGAATTTCTATCTTTCCTAATACGTTTGAACCAATTAGTTGTGTTGTGACAAGGTGGGGGTGGTATACAGAAGATATCCCTATTTGGTAAAATACCAAGTCCATATTATGGCAAGAACAGCTCAAATAAGCAAAGAGAAACAACAGTCGATCATTACTTAAGACATGAAATGCAGACGCAAAAAACCATCAAGCGCTATGATGAAACTCACGAGGACCGCCACAGGAAAGGAAGACTCGGAGTTACTTCTGCTGCAGAGGATAAGTTCATTAGATTTACCAGCCTCAGAAAATAAATGCTTCACAGAGTTTAAGTAACAGACACATCTCAACATCAACTGTTCAGAGGAGAATGCATGAATCACGCCTACATGGTCGTATTGCTGCAAAGAACGCCCTACTAAAGGACACCAATAAGAAGAAGAGGCTTGCTTGGGCCAAGAAACACGAGCAATGGACATTAGACTGATGGAAATTTGTCCTTTGGTCTGGAGTCCACAACCGATGATCTCCGCATGTGTATTTCCCACCGTGAAGCATGGAGGAGGTGGTGTTATGGGTGGGTTGCTTTCTTGGTGACACTGTCTGTGATTTATTTAGAATTCAAGGCACACTTAACCAGCATGGCTACCCCAGCATTCTGCAGCGATACGCCATCCCATCAGGTTTGGGTTTAGTGGGACTTTTAGGGTTGCACATTTTGGGGAATATTCAGAGGTGGAGACTTTCCGTAGGAATAAACAAGAATATGGGAATTAATGGCAATATATGGGAATTAACAGAAATATATTAAAATAAATATTAATACCATTTAAATGCAGATGTTTTTTGCATTGGATATATTTACCATATCATATGGAGACAAATATAAACCTTATCATCAGTAGACATAATTGCAAATGATTAAATCCTTCCAAAAAACGATCTAGTTACGAATTGAACTTTAGTTAAATGAGTTGACTCTTCACACGGCATGATTTCACTGAACAACAAAAGAAAGGGAATATTGAATGATCCCCAATGATCCATCGCATCTCCCAAAAATGTTTTCAACATACATCTGTAAAATGATAGACTAGAAACTAAAGCTTTGGTTGTCTTCCTCTCAGGCTTCCATGTCTTCTCCCTGGACCTCCTCAATGTCCACCTCTTGAACATTAGACTCTGAGGCCTCATCTTCACTGTCACTTTCCAACCTTGATGAGGATGGCTCGTTGTCAGGCTCAAAAAGCCTCAAATTTGCCTGGTTGGCCACCAATTTTCAACCCTTGTATTGGTCAGCCTGTTGCGTGCTTTGGGGTGTGTTCCCAAACAAGGACCAGTTGCGCTCTGAGGCGGCTGATGTTGGTGGGATTTGAAAGATCATGGAGGCAACAGGTGAAAGAGTCTCAGATCCACAAAGTCCCTTCCTCCAGGTGGCTGATGAGATATGTTGGCACAACCACCATATTGCATCTCCATCCCAAAGCCCTTGCTTGGAAGTGTACTTTGCCAGGCTGCCAACAACCTTGCCCTCATCCAGGCCAAGGTGGCGAGACACAGTAGTGATGACACCATAGGACTTGTTGATCTCTGCACCAGACAGGATGCTCTTGCCAGCATACTTGGGGTCCAACATGTACGCTGCTGCGTGTATGGGCTTCAGGCAGAAGTCTTAATGCTTTTTGATGCATCTCAGAACTACAGTTTCCTCTGCTTGGAGCAACAGTGAATGGGGCAGGTCAGTATGGATTAGAGGTCGACCGATTAATCGGAATGGCCGATTTCAAGTTTTCATAACAATCGGAAATCGGTATTTTTGGGCACCGATTTGCAGATTTTTTTATATATTTTTTTACACCTTTATTTAATCTTTATTTAACTAGGCAAGTCAATTAAGAACACATTCTTATTTTCAATGACGGCCTAGGAACGTTCTGCCTC
>NC_074669.1:60128618-60161895 GCF_029448725.1 Salvelinus fontinalis
ACATACAGCATGTTGTTACTAGTGTAATACCAGTGTTACTACATACAGCATGTTGTTACTAGTGTAATACCAGTGTTACGTTATACAGCATGTTGTTACTAGTGTAATACCAGTGTTACTACATACAGCATGTTGTTACTAGTGTAATACCAGTGTTACTACATACAGCATGTTGTTACTAGTGTAATACCAGTGTTACTTTATACAGCATGTTGTTACTAGTGTAATACCAGTGTTACTACATACAGCATGTTGTTACTAGTGTAATACCAGTGTTACTACATACAGCATGTTGTTACTAGTGTAATACCAGTGTTACTACATACAGCATGTTGTTACTAGTGTAATACCAGTGTTACTACATACAGCATGTTGTTACTAGTGTAATACCAGTGTTACTTTATACAGCATGTTGTTACTAGTGTAATACCAGTGTTACTACATACAGCATGTTGTTACTAGTGTAATACCAGTGTTACTACATACAGCATGTTGTTACTAGTGTAATACCAGTGTTACTACATACAGCATGTTGTTACTAGTGTAATACCAGTGTTACTACATACAGCATGTTGTTACTAGTGTAATACCAGTGTTACTACATACAGCATGTTGTTACTAGTGTAATGCCAGTGTTACTACATACAGCATGTTGTTACTAGTGTAATACCAGTGTTACTTTATACAGCATGTTGTTACTAGTGTAATACCAGTGTTACTACATACAGCATGTTGTTACTAGTGTAATACCAGTGTTACTACATACAGCATGTTGTTACTAGTGTAATACCAGTGTTACTACATACTGCATGTTGTTACTAGTGTAATACCAGTGTTACTACATACAGCATGTTGTTACTAGTGTAATACCAGTGTTACTACATACAGCATGTTGTTACTAGTGTAATACCAGTGTTACTACATACAGCATGTTGTTACTAGTGTAATACCAGTGTTACTTTATACAGCATGTTGTTACTAGTGTAATACCAGTGTTACTACATACAGCATGTTGTTACTAGTGTAATACCAGTGTTACTACATACAGCATGTTGTTACTAGTGTAATACCAGTGTTACTACATACAGCATGTTGTTACTAGTGTAATACCAGTGTTACTACATACAGCATGTTGTTACTAGTGTAATACCAGTGTTACTACATACAGCATGTTGTTACTAGTGTAATACCAGTGTTACTTTATACAGCATGTTGTTACTAGTGTAATACCAGTGTTACTACATACAGCATGTTGTTACTAGTGTAATACCAGTGTTACTACATACAGCATGTTGTTACTAGTGTAATACCAGTGTTACTACATACAGCATGTTGTTACTAGTGTAATACCAGTGTTACTACATACAGCATGTTGTTACTAGTGTAATACCAGTGTTACTACATACAGCATGTTGTTACTAGTGTAATACCAGTGTTACTACATACAGCATGTTGTTACTAGTGTAATACCAGTGTTACTTTATACAGCATGTTGTTACTAGTGTAATACCAGTGTTACTACATACAGCATGTTGTTACTAGTGTAATACCAGTGTTACTACATACAGCATGTTGTTACTAGTGTAATACCAGTGTTACTACATACAGCATGTTGTTACTAGTGTAATACCAGTGTTACTACATACAGCATGTTGTTACTAGTGTAATACCAGTGTGACTACATACAGCATGTTGTTACTAGTGTAATACCAGTGTGACTACATACAGCATGTTGTTACTAGTGTAATACCAGTGTGACTACATACAGCATGTTGTTACTAGTGTAATACCAGTGTTACTTTATACAGCATGTTGTTACTAGTGTAATACCAGTGTTACTACATACAGCATGTTGTTACTAGTGTAATACCAGTGTTACTTTATACAGCATGTTGTTACTAGTGTAATACCAGTGTGACTACATACAGCATGTTGTTACTAGTGTAATACCAGTGTTACTACATACAGCATGTTGTTACTAGTGTAATACCAGTGTTACGTTATACAGCATGTTGTTACTAGTGTAATACCAGTGTGACTACATACAGCATGTTGTTACTAGTGTAATACCAGTGTTACTACATACAGCATGTTGTTACTAGTGTAATACCAGTGTTACTACATATAGCATGTTGTTACTAGTGTAATACCAGTGTTACTACATACAGCATGTTGTTACTAGTGTACTACCAGTGTTACTACATACAGCATGTTGTTACTAGTGTAATACCAGTGTTACTACATACAGCATGTTGTTACTAGTGTAATACCAGTGTTACTACATACAGCATGTTGTTACTAGTGTAATACCAGTGTGACTACATACAGCATGTTGTTACTAGTGTAATACCAGTGTGACTACATACAGCATGTTGTTACTAGTGTAATACCAGTGTTACTACATACAGCATGTTGTTACTAGTGTAATACCAGTGTTACTACATACAGCATGTTGTTACTAGTGTAATACCAGTGTTACTACATACAGCATGTTGTTACTAGTGTAATACCAGTGTTACTACATACAGCATGTTGTTACTAGTGTAATACCAGTGTTACGTTATACAGCATGTTGTTACTAGTGTAATACCAGTGTTACTACATACAGCATGTTGTTACTAGTGTAATACCAGTGTTACTACATACAGCATGTTGTTACTAGTGTAATACCAGTGTTACTACATACAGCATGTTGTTACTAGTGTAATACCAGTGTTACTACATACAGCATGTTGTTACTAGTGTAATACCAGTGTTACTTTATACAGCATGTTGTTACTAGTGTAATACCAGTGTTACTACATACAGCATGTTGTTACTAGTGTAATACCAGTGTTACTACATACAGCATGTTGTTACTAGTGTAATACCAGTGTTACTACATACAGCATGTTGTTACTAGTGTAATACCAGTGTTACTACATACAGCATGTTGTTACTAGTGTAATACCAGTGTTACTTTATACAGCATGTTGTTACTAGTGTAATACCAGTGTGACTACATACAGCATGTTGTTACTAGTGTAATACCAGTGTTACTACATACAGCATGTTGTTACTAGTGTAATACCAGTGTTACGTTATACAGCATGTTGTTACTAGTGTAATACCAGTGTGACTACATACAGCATGTTGTTACTAGTGTAATACCAGTGTTACTACATACAGCATGTTGTTACTAGTGTAATACCAGTGTTACTACATATAGCATGTTGTTACTAGTGTAATACCAGTGTTACTACATACAGCATGTTGTTACTAGTGTACTACCAGTGTTACTACATACAGCATGTTGTTACTAGTGTAATACCAGTGTTACTACATACAGCATGTTGTTACTAGTGTAATACCAGTGTTACTACATACAGCATGTTGTTACTAGTGTAATACCAGTGTGACTACATACAGCATGTTGTTACTAGTGTAATACCAGTGTGACTACATACAGCATGTTGTTACTAGTGTAATACCAGTGTTACTACATACAGCATGTTGTTACTAGTGTAATACCAGTGTTACTACATACTGCATGTTGTTACTAGTGTAATACCAGTGTTACTACATACAGCATGTTGTTACTAGTGTAATACCAGTGTTACTACATACAGCATGTTGTTACTAGTGTAATACCAGTGTTACGTTATACAGCATGTTGTTACTAGTGTAATACCAGTGTTACTACATACAGCATGTTGTTACTAGTGTAATACCAGTGTTACTACATACAGCATGTTGTTACTAGTGTAATACCAGTGTTACTACATACAGCATGTTGTTACTAGTGTAATACCAGTGTTACTTTATACAGCATGTTGTTACTAGTGTAATACCAGTGTTACTACATACAGCATGTTGTTACTAGTGTACTACCAGTGTTACTACATACAGCATGTTGTTACTAGTGTAATACCAGTGTTACTACATACAGCATGTTGTTACTAGTGTAATACCAGTGTGACTACATACAGCATGTTGTTACTAGTGTAATACCAGTGTTACGTTATACAGCATGTTGTTACTAGTGTAATACCAGTGTTACTTTATACAGCATGTTGTTACTAGTGTAATACCAGTGTTACTACATACAGCATGTTGTTGCTAGTGTACTACCAGTGTTACGTTATACAGCATGTTGTTACTAGTGTACTACCAGTGTTACTTTATACAGCATGTTGTTACTAGTGTAATACCAGTGTTACTACATACAGCATGTTGTTACTAGTGTAATACCAGTGTTACTACATACAGCATGTTGTTACTAGTGTAATACCAGTGTTACGTTATACAGCATGTTGTTACTAGTGTAATACCAGTGTTACTACATACAGCATGTTGTTACTAGTGTAATACCAGTGTTACTACATACAGCATGTTGTTACTAGTGTAATACCAGTGTGACTACATACAGCATGTTGTTACTAGTGTAATACCAGTGTTACTACATACTGCATGTTGTTACTAGTGTAATACCAGTGTTACGTTATACAGCATGTTGTTACTAGTGTAATACCAGTGTTACTACATACAGCATGTTGTTACTAGTGTAATACCAGTGTTACTACATACAGCATGTTGTTACTAGTGTAATACCAGTGTTACTACATACAGCATGTTGTTACTAGTGTAATACCAGTGTTACTACATACAGCATGTTGTTACTAGTGTAATACCAGTGTTACTACATACAGCATGTTGTTACTAGTGTAATACCAGTGTTACTACATACAGCATGTTGTTACTAGTGTAATACCAGTGTTACTACATACAGCATGTTGTTACTAGTGTAATACCAGTGTTACTACATACAGCATGTTGTTACTAGTGTAATACCAGTGTTACTACATACAGCATGTTGTTACTAGTGTAATACCAGTGTTACTACATACAGCATGTTGTTACTAGTGTAATACCAGTGTTACTACATACAGCATGTTGTTACTAGTGTAATACCAGTGTTACTACATACAGCATGTTGTTACTAGTGTAATACCAGTGTTACTACATACAGCATGTTGTTACTAGTGTAATACCAGTGTGACTACATACAGCATGTTGTTACTAGTGTAATACCAGTGTTACTACATACAGCATGTTGTTACTAGTGTAATACCAGTGTTACTTTATACAGCATGTTGTTACTAGTGTAATACCAGTGTTACTACATACAGCATGTTGTTACTAGTGTAATACCAGTGTTACTACATACAGCATGTTGTTACTAGTGTAATACCAGTGTGACTACATACAGCATGTTGTTACTAGTGTAATACCAGTGTTACTACATACAGCATGTTGTTACTAGTGTAATACCAGTGTTACTACATACAGCATGTTGTTACTAGTGTAATACCAGTGTTACTACATACAGCATGTTGTTACTAGTGTAATACCAGTGTTACTTTATACAGCATGTTGTTACTAGTGTAATACCAGTGTGACTACATACAGCATGTTGTTACTAGTGTAATACCAGTGTTACTACATACAGCATGTTGTTACTAGTGTAATACCAGTGTTACTACATACTGCATGTTGTTACTAGTGTAATACCAGTGTGACTACATACAGCATGTTGTTACTAGTGTAATACCAGTGTTACTACATACAGCATGTTGTTACTAGTGTAATACCAGTGTTACTACATACTGCATGTTGTTACTAGTGTAATACCAGTGTGACTACATACAGCATGTTGTTACTAGTGTAATACCAGTGTGACTACATACAGCATGTTGTTACTAGTGTAATACCAGTGTTACTTTATACAGCATGTTGTTACTAGTGTAATACCAGTGTGACTACATACTGCATGTTGTTACTAGTGTAATACCAGTGTTACTACATACAGCATGTTGTTACTAGTGTAATACCAGTGTTACTTTATACAGCATGTTGTTACTAGTGTAATACCAGTGTTACTACATACAGCATGTTGTTACTAGTGTAATACCAGTGTTACTACATACAGCATGTTGTTACTAGTGTAATACCAGTGTTACTTTATACAGCATGTTGTTACTAGTGTAATACCAGTGTTACTACATACAGCATGTTGTTACTAGTGTAATACCAGTGTTACTTTATACAGCATGTTGTTACTAGTGTAATACCAGTGTTACTACATACAGCATGTTGTTACTAGTGTAATACCAGTGTTACTACATACAGCATGTTGTTACTAGTGTAATACCAGTGTTACTACATACAGCATGTTGTTACTAGTGTAATACCAGTGTTACTTTATACAGCATGTTGTTACTAGTGTAATACCAGTGTTACTACATACAGCATGTTGTTACTAGTGTAATACCAGTGTTACTACATACAGCATGTTGTTACTAGTGTAATACCAGTGTTACTACATACAGCATGTTGTTACTAGTGTAATACCAGTGTTACTACATACAGCATGTTGTTACTAGTGTAATACCAGTGTTACTACATACTGCATGTTGTTACTAGTGTAATACCAGTGTTACTACATACTGCATGTTGTTACTAGTGTAATACCAGTGTTACTACATACAGCATGTTGTTACTAGTGTAATACCAGTGTTACTACATATAGCATGTTGTTACTAGTGTAATACCAGTGTTACTACATACAGCATGTTGTTACTAGTGTAATACCAGTGTCACTACATACAGCATGTTGTTACTAGTGTAATACCAGTGTTACTACATACAGCATGTTGTTACTAGTGTAATACCAGTGTTACTACATACAGCATGTTGTTACTAGTGTAATGCCAGTGTTACTACATACTGCATGTTGTTACTAGTGTAATACCAGTGTTACTACATACAGCATGTTGTTACTAGTGTAATACCAGTGTTACTACATACTGCATGTTGTTACTAGTGTAATACCAGTGTTACTACTTACAAGTATGAGATCAATTTCTTGTAAAGTGGTACTGATTTTCTAGATATAAAATAAAGGGTACACTCTAATGTGGTACATTCCCGGTGGTGACTTGTGTATAATCGTGTATGATATAATCCTTACACTATACAGGAGCGTAATGAACTTCCCGCAGTAATTCATTTCATACAGAGGACTTAGTGTTTCACACAGTATTAACACAAACTCACTTCAGGTGGACATTTGGCGAAAGTAGAAATGTTGCCATTAGAAATTGAAAGTTTGTTCCATGTCCATCCAACGCACCTGCTGTTATTAGTAACAAATGCAATTAAAATTTTAATTGGGACCTATCTTTTACTGCAAACCCAGTAACACATGACTCAGCAAAGACCGAACTCAGACATATGGCTACTAAAATGTCATTCCTAAAATAATAACTGTCAACACTTTATTTCATGTAATATTTGAGCATAACACCATATTTCATATAATTCCCCACTTCTTATATGAACCCCAGGTACATTTTGTTGAGCGTTAAAACAAAACAAAAAATAAAAAAGGAGAGAAAAAAAATTATGGGTGAGAGCCACACCTCTTTGATGGTGGGTTTAATGGCCCCATTCAGTGCTTTGCCTTTCTCAGGACTCTGCCAATTAAAGCTTCTAATGAGACTGGTGCTGCTAGACCCCGGGGGAGGGTGGCAGGTCCAGGCCCATCACATTTGCACATGAAATCACTTAGGCCATGTCTCACTGAATAAAACATCCTTATGTTGGAGATCTGTCTCTCTCTCGGTTGGTCTCACTCTCTCTTTCCGGTCGATCTCCCTCTCTCTCTCTCTCTCTCTCTCTCTCTCTCTCTCTCTCTCTCTCTCTCTCTCTCTCTCTCTCTCTCTCTCTCTCTCTCAAACTTTCTCTGTCTTTCTCTCAGTCTCTCTCTCTCTCTCTCGTAAAAAATCCCAACATTAGAGGGGTGATTTGTTCGTTAAGGCAGGCAGTGATAGCGTTCACGTCATATGTCCTTGCTTCCCTCGGCATAAAGGCATTAGGCTAAAACGTTCCCTCTTTGCCCACAATCTCGTTCTGTGTTTTGAGCTCTCAAATGCATTCACTGAGTCAGGAAGTAAACAATCAACATGTATGTTCTTGTATTATTTTAGAATTGTATCAATTTTTCAACTTTTTGAGACTTCTCATGTCACATATTCATGTTGTGTGGTAAAGTCAGTGTATTAGGCATTGCCATATCGTGAATGTCTGCAAACACAAATCATCATAATTTACACTAGCGGTCAAAAGCTTAAGAACACCTACTCATTTTCATCAATTTTTACTATTTTCTACATTGTAGAATAATAGTGAAGACATCAAAACTATGAAATAACACATATGGAATCATGTAGAAACAAAAAGGTGTTCAACAAATCAAAATATATTTTATATTTGAGATTCTTCAAATAGCCACCCTTTGCCTTGATGACATCTTTGCACACTCTTGGAATTCTCTCAACCAGCTTCACCTGGAATTATTTACCAACAGTCTTGAAGGAGTTCCCACATATGCTGAGCATTTGTTGGCTGCTTTTCCTTCACTCCGTGGCCCGACTCATCCCAAACAATCTCAATTTGGTTGAGGCCGGGGGATTGTGGAGGCCAGGTCATCTGATGCAGCATTCCATTACTCCCCTTGGTCAAATAGCCCCTACACAGCCTGGAGGTGTGTTGGGTCATTGTCCTGTTGAAAAACAAATGATAGTCCCACTAAGCCCAAACCAGATGGGATTGTGTATCGCTGCAGAATGCTGTAGTAGCCATGCTGGTTAAGTGTGCCTTGAATTCTAAATAAATCACAGACAGTGTCACCAGCAAAGCACCCCCACACCATAACACATCCTCCTCCATGCTTTACGGTGGGAAATACACATGCGGAGATCATCCGTTGGAACCAAAAATCTCCAATTTGGACTCCATACCAAAGGACATATTTCCACCAATCTAATGTCCATTGCTCATGTTTCTTGGCCGAAGCAAGTCTCTTCTTCTTATTGGTATACTTTAGTAGTGGTTTCTTTGCAGCAATTCTTGAAATTGTCCTAATTGATTGACCTTCATGTCTTAAAGTAATGATGGACGGTCGTTTCCCTTTGCTTATTTGAGCTGTTCTTTTCCATAATATGGAATTGGTCATTTACCAAATAGGGCTATTTTCTGGCTATCTTCTACCTTGTCACAACACAACTGATTGGCTCAAACGCATTAAGAAGGAAAGAAATTCCACAAATTAACTTTTAAGAAGGCACACCTGTTAATTGATACGCATGCCAGGTGACTACCTCATGAAGCTGGTTGAGAGAATGCCAAGAGTGTGCAAATCTGTCATCAAGGCAAAGGGTGACTATTTGAAGAATCTCAATTATAAAATATATTTTGATTTATTTAACACTTTTTTGGTTACTACAGGATTTAATGTGTTATTTAATAGTTGTGATGTCTTTACTATTATTCTACAATGTAGAAAATAGTTAAAATGATGAAAAACCCTTGAATGAGTAGGTGTTCTAAAACGTTTGACAGGTAGTGTATGTAAATTATAATTTGTGTGTTTGAGGATGAATGAGGGGAGGGGGAGGTTGCATGAGTGAGTGTGTGTATGTGCCTAAATCACGCCTAACCACGCACCATTCTCCCCTGCGGTGCACACACACCTGAAATTAATCATCAACTACTTTTCTCACAACATGCAGCCAGCGTGGGCAGCAGGAGCAAGGTCACATCCAAGGTCACACCACCATCAGCGCTGGGGTTTGGAGAGGGCTGTTGACATCAACACTCAGCTTCCTGTAGCTACACACACTGAATCACCAACCAACACACTTCTTCACCTCCTAAAGTGGCCTGTCACCTTAATTGCTTAAAGCTACAATCTGGGACATTATCAGAATCCCAGATTGTACCTTTAACGCTGTACACGTCTATCTCCTGTTCTGATTAATCCTAGCCTTAAACTAGATCACCTGGTTTAACAAGGCTAGCAGAAGGCTGCTCTGATAGCTCACATCTATCCTCTAGTCTCCAAGATGATTCCAATAGGGGGTGGGGTGAAACCCTCCAGTTGTGCCCTGCTTGCTTCTGCCTGACAGGGTTAAGTGCCGTGGCCCATGTTGGTTCAGCAGTCAGTTCGGGGGGAGGGGGACGTGTTGACTGGTGAAAACAACATGCCTTGGAGCGTGCGTCGTGGATGTGTCGTGCTGGACCAGGTCTGTATCAGGTGACGGGAGGATTTCATGTCAGTGCTATCTGGAAAGACTGCCTCAGCTGTCACACATACACGCTCGCTAGTGGTGCAACGGATCACAAAACTCACGGTTCGGATCACGGTTTTGAGTCACGGATTGGATCATTTTTCGGATCAGCAAAAACAAAAGGGAGACAAATATAACTTTGCTTTCCATTTATTACTGAAAGAACACTTAAAGCAAGGAACTTTTCTGTCACGTTCCTGACCTATTTCTGTTAGTTGTTATGTGTGTTAGTTGGTCAGGACGTGAGGTTGGGTGGGCATTCTATGTTTTCTGTTTCTATGTTGGTTTTGGTTTGCCTGGTATGGCTCTTGATTAGAGACAGGTGGTTTGCGTTTTCCTCTAATCAAGAGTCATATTTAGGTAGGGCATTCTCACTGTTTGTTTGTGGGTGATTGTCTCCTGTGTCAGTATGTATGTTCGTACCACACTGGACTGTAGCGTTTGTTTGTTTCGTTTCGATGTCGTCCGTTTCCTGTACGTAAGTTTATGTTTAGTTATGTAAGTTTATGTTCAGGTTTCGTCAACGTCGTTTTCTTGTTTTGTAGTTTGAAAGTGTTTTGTTTCGTTTCGTGTGGCCATCGTATTTTTAATAAAGATGGCTTATTTCCCAACTGCTGCGTTTTGGTCTGAAGATCCTTCTCTCCTCACCTCATCCGAGGATGAGGAGAGCACCAGCCGTTACATTTTCAATGTTTAAATAAAATGTTTAAATATAATATTCAATTGTTCAATTAAAGTGCATGATACCTTCTTCCTTGAACAATAGTGAATGAAAAACTTGCCTGTGTCCACATCATCAAAAAAAAGTAAAGAAAAGAGATAAAAGCAGACCTGAGCTTGAAACTTCAAATTCTTTTTCAAAAAGATGACGATGTCTACATTGTCTGGGGAGAGGGTCGACCTCTTTGCAGTCACTATGTCCCCTGCCGTGGAGAACACCTACTCGGTAGGAACTGAAGTGCCAGGCACAGCCAGGTAGCGTCTGCCATCATGGCAATGTGAGGGTATTTACACTCATTGCTTTTCCACCATGCCAGTGGATCACCATCCACCGGAATGCCACTTGCTGCCTTGTAGGATGCCACCTCCTCTTTGATGGTGTTGGCAAACGTCTTGCCTGTGTCTTTGCTCGCAAAGGTCTAGATGAGACAGGGACTTGAACCTTGGATCCAGTGCAGTAGCTCTATGAAGGTAGTCCTGTACATTAGGGGGGTATCTGGGGTTCAGGTCCTCTCTAATGGCAGCCTTGACATCTCTAGTGATGGTGCTGTCTTCCTCACTTGGGGCCATGGATTGTAGAGTTCTTGTTTTCAGAGGTAGGATCCTTGTTTTCAGAGGTAGGATCCTTGTTTTCAGAGGTAGGATCCTTGTTTTCAGAGGTAGGATCCTTGTTTTCAGAGGTAGGATCATGGACACAGACGGTACAGGTTCAGTGCTCAGTAGGGTTGTAACTGGTTTGAGGGGTTTGAGCACCTGGAGGACCTCCTCTGCCACTTTCACATCATCATCAGACAAGGTGTAACGACTTTCCTCCTCTTCAGACGAGGAGTAAGAAAGATCGGACCAATGTGCAGCGTGGTAAGTGTCCATTTTAATTTATTAAAACGGAACACAAAAAAATACAAAATAACAACGTGAATGATACAAACGAAAATCGAAACAGTCCCGAAAGGTGCTGGAAACAATCACCCACAAAACACAATAGAAAACAGGCTACCTAAATTAGGCTCCCAATCAGAGACAACGACTGACACCTGCCTCTGATTGAGAACCATACTAGGCCAAACACATAGAAAATTACCTACAGAACAAAACATAGAAAAACAACATAGAATGCCCACCCCAACTCACGCCCTGACCAAACTAAAATAAAGACATAAAAAAGGAACTAAGGTCAGAACGTGACACAAGGTGACGATGTCTTTATTCTTTTCAGGGTCTTGTCTGTCAGTGTCTGTCAGTATACAGCTGCCTGCTGTTCAAGATAGCTCTCCAACATGTCATAAGTGGAGTTCCATCTTGTTGTGACATCGTGTATGAGCTGTGGGTCGGTAGCTGTAACATTTCTTGCTTGGTCATATTAAGCACGTGAGCGGCTGTTGTGCTTCGGTGGAAAAAGGAAGAAGGGATATTGCTATTGGGCCTCTAGCTTCCACTCTGCTACTGCTCCTAGTAGTACCTGCGCCAGATTTGTGCCTGTGTGACTCTCATAGAGGGGGCGTGTCTGTAGCACCGGACTTCACATCTCCCACTCCTCTGTGGTGTAGTGAGCAGTCACAGTCACGTAGCTTTCCGTTGTCCTGGATAATTCGTAGACAATTTTGATATTTTCCTGCTCATAAAGATCTGGCACGATCTTCATACTGAAGTGGGTGCGGCAGAGGATTCGTAGTGTGACTCAAGCACTTTCACCATATTTTAAACCCGTTGTTTTCCACAACAGAATACGGCCTCATGTCTGCAGCGATAAACATCCCAATAGATTTGGTGATGGCTTCAGCCCGGTCTGATTCTGCAGCAAAGGGCTTAAATGTCGTGGTGAGAAGTTTGTCTCTTGGCTGAGTTGGCTCCCGTCACTGACACACCAGGATGATGACGCTTTAGATGGGTGGCCGTGCTCCATGTATTCCCATGATCATACTCTACACACCGTAATGGTGTTGTCCACCACCCTTCTTCTGTCATCATATTTGACTGGGAAGCCAAAATGCTCCAATACATGAGACTTAAATGAAGCGGGAGGCTTTTCCAGTTCTTCAGCTCCTCCGCCAGCCATGGCTGTCACTGCTCTTTTTTCTTCTTTGCTTTTTGCAACGAGAGCATCCAGGAGGAATTCATTGGGATTCAACATGCCCCGTTCACGTGAACAGTACAAACAACTGCTTTTAAAAAATGACCAAATCAACCTTCAGGCTTCAGAGTAAAACACAGCATCTGTCTTGTCTTTAACTTTTCACTGCAGCTCTGCATCGAGATTTAGGGAATTATTACTTTAAAACGTAACTGCGGCAGTAAAACTGTATTTCACACTATGATGGTTAAACTTTGCAATTGATCCGATGTTCACATGCGTGCTGAACCATGGGGGGTGATCCGTACGGATCGCGGATCAACTACGGTCCGTTACACCACTAGCGCTCGCACACAGACACTGACACACACACACACACACAACCCAACACACACACACACATACATACACACACACACACACCAATATTGACACAGACACACACACACACCAGGCTATACAAGCTATAAGACATCTGCTGTAACCGGCCAACAGCTCTGTTGCAGGCTGTTGCGGCAAACATTCCAGACGGACCAACGTGTTGAGCAACACTAGCCCAGTCATTGTTATCGCTCACACAGAGAGGGTCTCTATTGTGTCTCTGTCTGAGCTGGGAACATAGGAAAGGTTTCTCAATATTTGAAGGTTCCTCAAAAGAGCAGAGGTTCACTTATCGGAGTTATCATCACTAGGTATCGAACAGTAAATCTTTCATAATAGAATACAATAAAATAGAATTCCTATTATCTAGGCCCATAGAAATACAATTAAATGAATAGGAATGTATTTTCTAGGACTTATAATTCTATGGTCTAGCCTACCTATGAAGGGACTTACAGTTTTTTTCAATTGCTAACAAGCATCTGTCAATACTGTCGCCACTTTTTCAAAACTCTTCACACGGTCTGCATTACCAACATGCATCTTGGCCAAACAGTTGATCTCACCTCCAAAACTCACTCAAACCACCAAAACACTTCATACATGTCTCAAAATAAGCTTGTTCAACCATAACACTGGTAACAGTTCTCACTCAGAAAGCATACGTTGTCTCTCATAACACACTGACCTGAAAAACAATAACAACAGGGAACATTACATAAATTTTAACTTTTCTCTTTGAAGGTTGAAGGATTTTTCACATAAATCAATGTTTCATTATAGAATAAGAATAACACCTTTTCATTTTATTGACTGTACTAAAGTATATGTAACAATAATGAATCAGAAATGCAGCAATTTGCTTCAATAGCCTTTATTTTTTCGATATCTTTGCATATAGTAATTCACTTGTGAAAAATAAAAAGTTGAAACAAAAAGCAAGTTCCTGAAATTCCAGGCTGCAATAATAATTTAAATAAACCATCAACAATATAGTATAATATATTGTCAACAACTGTATGATATAATCACTCATACTGTACAGTACTGTGAGGGTTCTAGTTCTCATCAACATGTATAGTATAACACTCATACTGTACAGAACTGTGAGGTTTCTAGTTCTCATCAACATGTATAGTATAATCACCCATACTGTACAGTACTGTGAGGTTTCTAGTTCTCATCAACATGTATAGTATAATCACCCATACTGTACAGTACTGTGAGGTACTAGTTCTCATCAACATGTACAGTATAATCACTCATACTGTACAGTACTGTGAGGGTTCTAGTTCTCATCAACATGTATAATATAACACTCATACTGTACAGTATTGTGAGGGTTCTAGTTCTCATCAACATGTATAATATAATCACTCATACTGTACAGTACTGTGAGGTACTAGTTCTCATCAACATGTACAGTATAATCACTCATACTGTACAGTACTGTGAGGTACTAGTTCTCATCAACATGTATAATATAATCACTCATACTGTACAGTACTGTGAGGTACTAGTTCTCATCAACATGTATAGTATAACACTCATACTGTACAGTACTGTGAGGGTTCTAGTTCTCATCAACATGTATAATATAATCACTCATACTGTACAGTACTGTGAGGGTTCTAGTTCTCATCAACATGTATAGTATAACACTCATACTGTACAGTACTGTGAGGGTTCTAGTTCTCATCAACATGTATAATATAATCACTCATACTGTACAGTACTGTGAGGGTTCTAGTTCTCATCAACATGTATAGTATAATCACTCATACTGTACAGTACTGTGAGGGTTCTAGTTCTCATCAACATGTATAGTATAATCACCCATACTGTACAGTACTGTGAGGGTTCTAGTTCTCATCAACATGTATAATATAATCACTCATACTGTACAGTACTGTGAGGTTTCTAGTTCTCATCAACATGTATAATATAATCACTAATACTGTACAGTACTGTGAGGGTTCTAGTTCTCATCAACATGTATAGTATAATCACCCATACTGTACAGTACTGTGAGGGTTCTAGTTCTCATCAACATGTATAATATAATCACTCATACTGTACAGTACTGTGAGGTTTCTAGTTCTCATCAACATGTATAGTATAATCACCCATACTGTACAGTACTGTGAGGGTTCTAGTTCTCATCAACATGTATAATATAATCACTCATACTGTACAGTACTGTGAGGTTTCTAGTTCTCATCAACATGTATAATATAATCACTAATACTGTACAGTACTGTGAGGGTTCTAGTTCTCATCAACATGTATAGTATAATCACCCATACTGTACAGTACTGTGAGGGTTCTAGTTCTCATCAACATGTATAATATAATCACTCATACTGTACAGTACTGTGAGGGTTCTAGTTCTCATCAACATGTATAGTATAATCACCCATACTGTACAGTACTGTGAGGGTTCTATTTCTCATCAACATGTATAATATAATCACTCATACTGTACAGTACTGTGAGGGTTCTAGTTCTCATCAACATGTATAGTATAACACTCATACTGTACAGTACTGTGAGGGATCTAGTTCTCATCAACATGTATAATATAATCACTCATACTGTACAGTACTGTGAGGGTTCTAGTTCTCATCAACATGCATAATATAATCACTCATACTGTACAGTACTGTGAGGGTTCTATTTCTCATCAACATGTATAGTATAACACTCATACTGTACAGTACTGTGAGGGTTCTAGTTCTCATCAACATGTATAGTATAATCACCCATACTGTACAGTACTGTGAGGGTTCTAGTTCTCATCAACATGTATAATATAATCACTCATACTGTACAGTACTGTGAGGGTTCTAGTTCTCATCAACATGTATAGTATAACACTCATACTGTACAGTACTGTGAGGGTTCTAGTTCTCATCAACATGTATAATATAATCACTCATACTGTACAGTACTGTGAGGGTTCTAGTTCTCATCAACATGCATAATATAATCACTCATACTGTACAGTACTGTGAGGGTTCTATTTCTCATCAACATGTATAGTATAACACTCATACTGTACAGTACTGTGAGGGTTCTAGTTCTCCCTTTCTCCTGCATTCGGCCTCAAGTTCTCATCAACATCACATCTTATCTCTTCTCTGGCGATGCATCTTGGAAAGTATCTTCTGGGATGTCTAATCCAACCCTGGCAGTCTTCAGGAGAAGTGTCTCCACACCCTGGCAGTCTTCAGGAGAAGTGTCTCCACACCCTGGCAGTCTTCAGGAGAAGTGACTCCACACCCTGGCAGTCTTCAGGAGAAGTGTCTCCACACCCTGGCAGTCTTCAGGAGAAGTGTCTCTACACCCTGGCAGTCTTCAGGAGAAATGTCTCCACACCCTGGCAGTCTTCAGGAGAAGTGTCTCTACACCCTGGCAGTCTTCAGGAGAAGTGTCTCCACACCCTGGCAGTCTTCAGGAGAAGTGTCTCCACACCCTGGCAGTCTTCAGGAGAAGTGTCTCCACATCCTGGCAGTCTTCAGGAGAAGTGTCTCCACACCCTGGCAGTCTTCAGGAGAAGTGTCTCCACACCCTGGCAGTCTTCAGGAGAAGTGTCTCTACACCCTGGCAGTCTTCAGGAGAAGTGTCTCCACACCCTGGCAGTCTTCAGGAGAAATGTCTCCACACCCTGGCAGTCTTCAGGAGAAGTGTCTCTACACCCTGGCAGTCTTCAGGAGAAGTGTCTCCACACCCTGGCAGTCTTCAGGAGAAGTGTCTCTACACCCTGGCAGTCTTCAGGATAAATGTCTCCACACCCTGGCAGTCTTCAGGAGAAGTGTCTCCACACCCTGGCAGTCTTCAGGAGAAGTGTCTCCACACCTTGGCAGTCTTCAGGAGAAGTGTCTCCACACCCTGGCAGTCTTCAGGAGAAGTGTCTCCACACCCTGGCAGTCTTCAGGAGAAGTGTCTCCACACCCTGGCAGTCTTCAGGAGAAGTGTCTCCACACACTGGCAGTCTTCAGGAGAAGTGTCTCCACACCCTGGCAGTCTTCAGGAGAAGTGACTCCACACCCTGTCAGTCTTCAGGAGAAGTGTCTCCACACCCTGTCAGTCTTCAGGAGAAGTGTCTCCACACCCTGGCAGTCTTCAGGAGAAGTGTCTCCACACCCTGGCAGTCTTCAGGAGAAGTGTCTCCACACCCTGGCAGTCTTCAGGAGAAGTGTCTCTACACCCTGGCAGTCTTCAGGAGAAGTGTCTCCACACCTTGGCAGTCTTCAGGAGAAGTGTCTCCACACCCTGTCAGTCTTCAGGAGAAGTGTCTCCACACCCTGTCAGTCTTCAGGAGAAGTGTCTCCACACCCTGGCAGTCTTCAGGAGAAGTGTCTCCACACCCTGGCAGTCTTCAGGAGAAGTGGCTCCACACCCTGGCAGTCTTCAGGAGAAGTGGCTCCACACCCTGGCAGTCTTCAGGAGAAGTGTCTCCACACCCTGGCAGTCTTCAGGAGAAGTGTCTCCACACCCTGGCAGTCTTCAGGAGAAGTGTCTCCACACCTTGGCAGTCTTCAGGAGAAGTGTCTCCACACCCTGGCAGTCTTCAGGAGAAGTGTCTCCACACCCTGGCAGTCTTCAGGAGAAGTGTCTCCACACCCCACATTCATGGCATCCAGTAAGGACATCTGGTCATGTGGATGGTGGTCATAAACCTTCCACCTCCACGCAGAGAAAAACTCCTCTATGGGGTTTAGGAAGGGGGAGTATGGAGGCAGGAATAGTACTGACATCCTGGGATGTGCAGAAAACCAGTCTGTGACTGCAGCAGAGTGGTGGAATGCCACATTATCCCACACAACAATGAAGTAGGGGAGTTTCTTGCCCCTCTCTCCTCCGCTGGCACAAGTTTATGCAGGTCATCAAGAAAAGAACTGAGCCTCTCTGTATTGTAGGGGCCAATGAGTGGTTTGTGTAACAGCAAACTATCATTGGACAGTGATACACACATTGTGATGTTAACTCCTCTCTGGCCTGGGACATCCACGGTTGCTCTCTGTCCAATCACATTTCTTCCCCTGCGGTGTGTTCAGGTTGAATCCAGCTTCATCCACAAAGAGGAATGTATGTGCAGTTTGCCTGGCTTCCATCTCCATTACTCTCTAAAATACAGTAAATCCACAGTTTTACAGTACTTTACATTATGCATAGCTGTGTATGTACCCTGTTTGGTTATTGAACAGACATCTTACCTGGACATATTGATACCGGACTTCTTTCACACGTTCACCGTTTCTCTCAAAGGGTACAGTGTACATCTGCTTCCTCCTTATTTTATGTTTCTCTGGGACTCTGGCCATTGTCGTTGTGCTGACCGTATTCACATTCCCAAAAGTGACATTGTCTGCCAGCACTCTGTCCCGAATTTCCTGCAGTTTAATTGCATTGTTGCCAATTAGCATGTCAACAATGGCAATTTCCTGCACATCTGATAATATTCTGCCTCTCCCTCCTGTGGGAGGCAACATTGGGATCCTACTGAAAAACACAAACCAATCAATACATTTCAAAATGTCAGTACATGTAAACATGTGAACATACTGTATTGTACTGTAATATGTAGTTCAGTTATCATTGAAGGATGCACATCTCACCTGGAAATTCATACCATTGATGCAACTGTTGAACGCTGCAGATTTGATTGGAGATTGCAGATTGGTTGCACCCTTAAACTAGCCTCTCTCAATGTTTCAATCTGGTGACTGCAGAAATGCACAACATTTGCCATCATTCTGTTTTGAATGTGTTTTTAACAGTTTTGGAAACTGGAGAATGAATGAGAAAAGAGTTGATGGATTTCGGATAATGTGGTCATTGATGCATTTTGTGGGAAAGCAATGAAAAATTATTCACAGTTTGGTCCACATACACTTCTGTTTCGCTGATTGTTTTGACAATGTGACTTCAGTTTTGACTAATGCATGTTAGCAATTGAAAAACAACTGTAGTGATGGGGTTACAGACGTGTGACAGTGGTGGGTTTAGGACTGTGTGTGTGTGTTTGTTAGTGGTGTGTGTGTGTTTGTTAGTGGTGTGTGTGTGTGTGTGTGTGTGTGTGTGTGTGTGTGTGTGTGTGTGTGTGTGTGTGTGTGTGTGCGTGCGTGCGTGCGTGCGTGCGTGCGTGCGTGCGTGCGTGCGTGCGTGCGTGCGTGCGTGCGTGTGTGTGTGTTTGTGTGTGTGTGTGTGTGTGTGTGTGTGTTTGTGCACGTGTGTGTTCGTGCAGCCTCCCTCCCCTGATCACCTGGATGGTAATGTTGTATTAGGTTGCTGTTTGGTCGGTATGGGGAGCATGTAGGCTACACAGGGCTGCCGTGAGGAGATGTTGAATTAGTGTTATGGCACAAACAGATGTCCAGGGCCAGCTGTCTGACTACTGCAGCACAGGGACACACTGTTTCCCTCTCTCTAGTCGGTTGAGATTTACACTCACAGATACTGTAGAGCAGGATTCCCCACCTGCCGGCCCACGGGCTGAATTTGGCCTGCAGAGGATTTTATTTGGCCCTCTAAAATGTATCTTTTTTATTATTTAATTGTTGAACATTAAAGACTGTAAAAGCACCAGCAAATGAAGTGATTAAATTTTTTTAAATGTGTTCCAAAGTATTCCCACCCATAATAGAGAGATATTTGACCTAGATATTTTGTGTGCATTTACTGTACGTGTGAAGTTTTAAATGTATGTAGTTCTGTCATTGAGCTGTTCTTGTCAATGAATGTTCTGTAGTATTTCATGTTTCATGATGTGAGGACCCCAGGAAGAGTAGCTGCTGCTATCACAACAGCTAATGGGGATCCTAATACAATACCAAATATATGTGATCGTATGCAAATGTGAGGTAGGTTTGACATTTTCTTGTCAAATATTATATCTGTTTGGGCCTAGAGGTCAATTTGCAGTCTACACATTTCTTGTAATTATGTTCCTGGCCCCCTGACCGTCATCTCAAGAAAAAAATCAGCCCGCGGCTGAATCTAGTGGATGATCCCTGCTGTAGAGAGACTCAACAGATCTGGCGTTCTGTTCTTGAGCAAGCCACTTAACCCTACTTTCTCCAGGGTCATCGTCATTAGTGGCTGATCCCCTGGCCGTGATCCCACTCTCCGAAGGTATCTCAGGGGGAGTGAGATGTGCAAAAACACATTTCCATTTCACACCTGTACAGGTTACCCACTTGAACATATAGTGAAACAGGACTATATAAGCACCCCTAATTATTATTAATATTATTATTATATACAGCACATAGCCAACGTTGGAGCAATACCCTGACCATGACTAAATCTGGCTCTATTTACAGTCTATTTGGTTGAACCCGTACTCTCTCTCATGTGCATGTGTGGTGTCAGGAGGGTTGGGAATACCATTAGACAACAAAACAAAATATTTTCCATTCACATCAAACAATAATGTTGTATGTGAGGTACAGATTTTGGATTTCAGGGATCTAAATGGGAAATTTGTCCCGACAGCCGTGGGGAAATGTCTATTTTTTAATTTCCTGTGTGAAATTGGATGCATAACTATAAATATAGCTTTTTGTAATGAACTGTTTCAAAAGAAACTGTTTTTCCAGGAAAATCTCTCAAAAACAAAAACATAACATAACTCTATTACCTCAATCGACCTCGAACACACAAACATTTGTCAGGTCATTGTTATTGTTATTTATGGTCACCTGGAAACAGTAGGTCTGAGTAGAAATTATTGGTGAATATGACTGTTTAATAGAATCACAAGTCCACTATGTTGACATGCATAGTGGGAAGGAACATCTTGGATAGTGGATTGCTTGATATAATGAATATTACGCTAGGGAACCATGCAGAAACCACAGCCTGGGAATCTAAACGGTTTCAGGATTGTTTCACCATTTCGTAGATTATAAACCACAGCTCAGGCATTTTACTTTGATGGACTGAAGGCTTTCATTATCTTGTTCAGCCAGTAGGGGGCGTCCCTCCCTCCATTTCACATGACCATCTTGTCCCCAGAGATTGGCATGGATACCGTTCCCGTTCCCATAGTGCTGTTTGACATGACATGTCAACATATGGTCCTCATTAACTCCTGGGACCCTTGGAAATTCCCATGGTAACAAGCTATCCTGAAGAGCATTCTGGGAATTATCTGCAGTATTCTGAAAAAAGAAAGACAGCATCAGGTTTCTCTTCAGGGCAGAGCTGTCCAAGCCTAAATTGATTGGCTACTTGTATTCCCAGCTAGCTTCCCTGATAATCTAGACTAGAGTTGACCAACAAAAGTGGAATGCGCGTTGATTAACTAATACAGTGACTGGCCAAACAAAGACAAATAACATTCAATTATCATCAGCATACCAGTAGTGTGGCATCTGGGCGGTGGGACCAGGAAGTGCCCCTCACACTGTAATTTCAGCCATATTAAGAGTAGAAACAGTGCGGCTGGACTAATGAGCTAACTGACTGCAGGTGCCCACTAGGGACCCACTTATACCCAGTATTGACTGACTAAACCCCTCTCACTCTACCCAGCTTGCAGGTGCATTTGGATGGGATCGGGGCTAGAAGCTAAGGAATGGATCCCCCCATGCCCATCTGCAAGGAATCCCAGAAGACGTCCACACAGCCAGGCAACCAGCCTACAACCAACCCTCCCTCCAAGACCCAGGTATGAGAACCACTAACTTCAGTAATCTACAGCCAGTTACATATGACATTTTAGTCATTTACCAGACACTCTTATCCAGAGTGACTTACAGTAGTGAGAGCATACATTTAAATATTTTTTCATAATAATTCCCCGTGGGAATCGAACCCACAACCCTGGTGCCATTCTCTACCAACTGAGCTACGCGAGACCATAGGGGGCTTGCTCAACCGCTGCCTGAATGTGGTACTCCTAAACCCTGAAAAACAGCCTGCTTCTGGATAATTTGGCTTGGGGCTGTTGTGAAGGGTTTGAGTGGGATGTATGGAGGCATCAATGCGGGAACCGGCTCTAAAACCCTACTTGGAAGCAGCAGGTTGCCACGGGAACAGTGCTCATTCCTGATCGGCCTCATCCCAACCCTGCTGTGCCCAATAGGGAACTCTGTCAATTATTAGATGACACACACCGCAGACAGCAAGCTGGTGTAGATAGACGAGGACAAAAGGTGGAAAAACAACAACAAAACGAGAATGGCTACTAGCCGATGTCTTGATGAAAAACATACTCAAAATGGAAAAGGGGCCTAGGCTCATTTGATCAACATTGCTAGGGAAAGATCAGAAATATAGCTACAAAATAGCTCAATAAAATTCAACTCTGGGTAGGCCGTCATTGTAAATAAGAATTTGTTCTTAACTGACTTGCCTAGTTAAAGAAAAGTTAAATAAATAAAAAATTACAATTAAAACTCTACAGTGCTCAGAATGCTAGATAGCCTAAGGAACTGCAGTTCAGGATTCTCTGAAGTCCCCGCCCCCTTTCCTCCTCCTAGTTTAATCATAACCTAACCCCCCCCCCCCCCCCCAGCTCCTTACACCCCTTACTGTGACTTAAGCAATTAGGCCATGCGAGATACACACTAACGACTCTCCCTGGTCTTTTAAGATAACTGGAGGGAGGGATGGAAGAGAGGGAGGGAGGAGGGGACAGTAGGTGACATGTTGTTAGAGGGGATGCAGCGATCGGTCAGTTGTGTATTGGCTCAGGGGGAGCCTGACGTTGGGGAAGTGTGTGTGTGTGTGTGTGTGTGTGTGTGTGTGTGTGTGTGTGTGTGTGTGTGTGTGTGTGTGTGTGTGTGTGTGTGTGTGTGTGTGTGTGTGTGTGTGTGTGTGTCTAAACACTCCAGGTGATTGTGTGAACTTCCACTGATGGCCTCTGAGAGCTGTCAGCTTCGGAGGCAATGACAGCACCACTGAGGCCAAGTAGCACTTCTAGAGACACCCTAACCCCCTGCCTCACTGGCTCAAGGAATTGTCCCTCACAGATCAACTCCTTGTAATGGCCTCCTTGGAGTTTGCAGTTGTCTTACCCTTAAGTGCGTGTCCTTTAATGTATTTATACTTGAGATATTGCTTTTCAACAGGAAAAGTTCAAAAATCATTGGAGGACGTATTTAAGTCATTGTGGTACAGGCCGATTCCAGCTACTTACAAACATGGTTCGATTCACATGATCCACACACAACGTAGAGGTAGACTGTGAGAATAACTTCATACTAACCAACATCAACGGATGAGCTTTTGTTAAGTGTGAGTATTTAACAAACCTTAGCTTTTCTTTACTCACAACATTCAAATGATCAACATAATAATAAACCCCAACCCAATTCAACAACATAAAAGCCACAAAAACTCCTGACTCCATTCAGGGTGTTATGTCATACATCACCGGATTGCGTGACATCATAGTGAGGCAGGTCTCTAACTCCCTTTAACCCCAGTATCCAGTAGCTCCAGTCCCCTCTGTAGAGGGCCTGTATGTGTGTCTGTGTGTCTGTGTGTGTGTGTGTGTGTGTGTGTGTGTGTGCCTTTATTTTGCTAAGCGGCGGTATAGAAATCAGCAGGACCACTAAGCTCCGAGTGCTGACCCCTTCCACCCCTCCACCCTGTCCAATCTCTTCCATCCCCTCCACCCCGTCCAATCTCTTCCATCCCCTCCACCCCTCCATCCCTCCACCCTGTCCAATCTCTTCCATCCCCTCCACCCCCTTCCACCCCTCCACCCTGTCCAATCTCTTCCATCCCCTCCACCCCTCCACCCCTCCACCCTGTCCAACCTCTTCCATCCCCTCCACCCCCTTCCACCCCTCCACCCTGTCCAATCTCTTCCATCCCCTCCACCCTTTCCACTTTAGAAAAATGTTAGTTCTAATCCCACTCGCCCATCTCCAACCTAATACCCACACAGTCAAGTTGAGTTGTGAATTCTCTCAAGTTGACAAGTGTGTCCATATCCTGATTGCCCCCCGGCGGCACGGGGCCATTCACTTCACTCCTCCCTGTTTACGGATGAGGGGATGAGGCGAGAGGTTTCCCCACTTCCAAAAAGGAGGAAAGAGGAAGGTAAAGGGGATTGGCAGTAGGGTAATCTGATGTTTACCATGCATTTACTGTAGCAGCAGGGTCATCTAATGTTTACTATAGTAGTTGAGGGGATGAGCACAACATGCAGCTAGCTCTTTCTGGCCTCAGTGATGATAACTCACAACAAGCCTCAAACTGTAGGCCTACATAGATAATAGATAATTGGCTACATAGACGGGTGTTTTTTGTTGTTGCAGCAAACCGATGAAAGGCGTGCGCAACTTTGGGGCAAAACAGACAGCTTTGGTTTAATATATTTCCTCTCCAAATGTTTCTTGAAAACATACACTTAACAAAAATATAAACACAACATGTAAAGTGTTGGTCCCATGTTTCATGAGATGAAATAAAAGATCCCAGAAATGTTACACATGCACAAAAGCTTATTTTTCTCAAATATTGTCCACAAATTTGTTTACATCCCTGTTAGTGAGCATTTATCCTTTGCCAAGATAATCCATCCACCTGACAGGTGTGGCATATCAAGAAGCTGATTAAACAGCATGATCATTACACAGGTGCACCTTGTGCTGGGGAAAATAAAAGGCCACTCTAGAATGTTCAGTTTTGTCCCACAACACAACACTACAGATGTCTCAAGTTTTGAGGGAGCGTGCAATTGGCATGCTGACTGCAGGAATGTCCACCAGAGCTGTTGCCAAAGAATTGAATGTTCATGTCTCTACCATAAGCTGCCTCCAAAGTCATTTTAGAGTATTCGGCAGTACGTCCAACCGGTCTCAAAACCACGGACCACGTGTATGGCGTTGTTTTGCTGATGTCAACGTTGTGAACAGAGTGCCCCATGGCGGTGGTGGGGTTATGGTATGAGCAGGCATAATCTATGGACAACAAATAATTTTGCACTTTAGCGATGGCAATTTGAACGCAAAGAGATACTGTGACGAGACCCTGAGGCACATTGACGTGCCATTCATCCGACGCCATCCCCTATTTTTTCAGCATGATAATGCACGACCCCATGTCGCAAGAATCTGTACACAATTCCTGGAAGCTGAACATTTCCCAGTTCTTCCATGGCCTGCATACTCACCAGACATGTCACCCATTGAGCATGTTTGGGATGCACTGGATTGACGTGTATGGCAGTGTGTTCCAGTTCCCACTAATATCCAGCAACTTCGCACAGCCATTGAAGAGGAGTGGGACAACATTCCACAGGCTACAATCAACAGCCTGATCAACTCTATGCGAAGGAGATGTGTCGTGCTGCATGAGACAAATGGTGGTCACACCAGATACTGACTGGTTTTCTGATCAACACCCCTACCTTTCTTTTTAAAGGTATATGTGGCCAACCTATGCAGATCTATATTCCCAGTCATGTGAAATCCATAGATTAGGGCATAGTGAATTTATTTAATTTGACTGATTTCCTTATATGAACTGTAACTAACTGTAACTGTAACGCCCTGGGCGTCGGGGGGTGTGAAGTCAGACGCAGAAACAGCAGAGCTTCAATATGTTGTTTCTTTAATGCCCAACTGGCAAACAAAATGTCCACCACGGACTTACTGGGTGTCATACACAACTGTCCCAAAACACGGGAGACAAACCCAGTCCACAATACATATGTCCACTCCCGAAATCCAAAGCTACAAATGAACAATCCCGCACAAAGAAGCGTACGGGCTGGCTGACTAATAAAGTCACACTAATTCCCAACTACCTGAACACAGGTGATACAAATTAACACATAAGGGAGGGGGAGGAAAAAGAGTCAGTGGCAGCTAGTAGGCCGGTGACGACGACCACCGAGCGCCACCCGAACGGGAAGGAGAGCCTGCCTCGGTTGAAGTCGTGACAGTAACTCAGTAAAATCTTTGAAATTGTTGCATGTTGCATTTATATTTTTGTTCAGTATAAATACATGTCACGGCAGCCTTCCCTCTCTTCACTAGAAGAGAGAGTGTAGCAGGGATCGGACCAACACGCAGCGTAGCCAGCGCTCAACATGTTTAATAACACTAATAAACAGTGAACACTTAACACTTAACAAATAACAAAATAACAAAATGTGGCAAACCGATAACAGTCCAGTCCAAAACACATAAGAACTCTGGTCAGGACGTTACAATACATTTGCACAATGAGCACTTGTCTCTCAAAAACATTTTCCACTCCCCATTCCACACAACCTGAGTCTAAGACAGGGGTAATGAAATCTTACCCTACGAGGTCCGGAGCCTGCCGGAGTCTGTTCTATCTGGTAATTAATTACACCCACCTGGTGTCCCAGGTCTAAATCACTTCCTGATTAGAGGGGAAGAATTAACAAAAAAAAGTAGTGAAACTGGTTTTGAGGTCCAGATTTTGAGGGGTCGAACAGAGTACAATGAACTGGCCACTCAAACTTTCTCTGACCTGTGTGACCTACCCCTGATTGGTTGCTAGTCATGTTGTTAGGGGGCAGGACAGCCCCTCTGACTGTGCAGGCCTCTGTCTCCTCACTTCTCCTCTGAGTGGACTTCTGAGATGGAGTGCATGCATAAGTGAGTTAATATTGTTATTGTAACTTGTGTGTGTTTACAATTTACTGTTGGTAGCAGTTACTGATAATTGTTATCTTATCTAGCCTTGATCTATACAGTCTAAATACAGCCATTTATATTTCTACAGTCCTTACAAATGGTATCAGTGCTCTTGCATTGCTATTGCAGTAAATTCTTCCTCATGTAATGCTAATTGTGTACAGCCTATTCATAACTGTTTATCTCCTGTATTACAGAACCAAATCCTTCCCACGTTTATTCCCTGTCTGTTGTGCGTGTGTTTGGGGAAATTCCACGGTGACAGGATAACGCTGCAACTCCGATTTGACACTTTATAAACTCTGTGAGATTGCCACATTCCCCTCTGACCGGGGGAGGTGCTAGCAGATCACAGATCAGCCCAAATGGAGAGTTGTTATCTTCAGTTACAGTTGTTGGTTCACCAGCTAGTGAATATTTGCCCTATTTGCATAGGACATACACTACATGACAAAAAGTATGTGGCCACCTGCTCGTCGATCACCTCATTCCAAAATCATGGGCATTAATATGGAGTTGGTCCACCCTTTACTGCTATAACAGCCTCCACTCTTCTGGGAAGACTTTCCACGAGATGATGGAACATTCCTGCTGGGATTTGCTTCCATTCAACCATAAGAGCATTAGTGAGGTCGGTCACTGATGTTGGAGGATTAGGCCTGGCTCGCAGTCGGTGTTCCAGTTCATCCCAAAGGTGTTCGATGGGGTTGAGGTCAGGGCTCTGTGCATGTCAGTTAAGTTCTTCCACACCGACCTCGACAAACCATTTCTGTATGGATCTCGCTTTGTGCACAGGGGCATATTATTTATTTTTTATTGAACCTGTATTTAACTAGGCAAGTCAGTTAAGAACGATTTTTAATTATAATGACGGCCTACCCCGGCCAAACCCGGAAGATGCTGGGCCAATTGTGCGCCGCCCTATGTGACTCCTGATCACGGCCGGATGTGATACAGCCTGGATTCAAACCAGAGACTGTAGTGACGCCGCTTACACTGAGATGCAGTGCCTTAGGCATTGTCATGCTGAAACAGGAAAAGGCCTCCCCCAAACTGTTGCCACAAAGTTGGACGCACAGAATTGTCTAGAATGTCATTGTGCTTTGTAGCGTTAATATTTCCCTGGAACTAAGCCCTAGACCATTATACCTCCTCCACCAAGCTTTACAGTTGGCACAATGCATTCGGACAGGTTGCGTTCTCCTGGCACCTGCCAAACCCAGATAAGTCCGTCTGACCGTCAGACAGTGAAGCGTGATTCATCACTCCAGAGAATGCGTTTCTACTGCTCCAGAGTCCAATGGCGGCTAGAACCATTTCATGAAGTTCCCGATGAACCTTTATTGTGCTGACGTTGCTTCCAGAGGCAGTGTGGAATTCGGTAGTGAGTGTTGCAACCGAGGACAGGTGAATTTTACTCGTTACGTGCTTCAGCTCTCGGCGGTCCCATTCTGTGAGCTTGTGTGGCCTACCAGTTTGCGGCTGAGCTGTTGCTCCTGGACGTTTCCTATTCACTTACAGTTGACCGGGGCAGCTCCAACCGGGCAGAAATTTGACGAACTGACATGTTGGAAAGGTGGCATCATATGACAGTGCCACGTTGAAAGTGACTGAGCTCTTCAGTAAGGACATTCTAGTGCCAATGTCTGTCTATGGGGATCGCGGGACTGTGTGCTCGATTTTATACACCTGTCAGCAACGGGTGTGGCTGAAATAGCCAAATTCACTAATTTGAAGGGGTGTCCACATACACTATATATACACATTGCATTCGGAAAGTTTTCAGACCCCTTGACTTTTCCACATTTTGTTACGTTACAGTCTTATTCTAAAATGGATTTAAAAAAAGTATAATCGCATCAATCTACACACAATACCCCATAATGACAAAGCAGAAACGAGTTTTTAGAAATAAAAAATGGTAATATCACATTTACATAAGTATTCATACCCTTTACTCAGTACTTTGTTGAAGCAGCGATTACAGCCTTGAGTCTTCTTGGGTATGATGCTTGGCACACCTGTATTTGGGGAGTTTCTCCCATTCTTCTCTGCAGATCCTCTCAAGCTCTGTCAGGTTGGATGGGGGAGAGTTGCTGCACAGCTATTTTCAGGTCTTTCCAGAGATGTTTGATCTGATTTAAGTCCGGGCTCTGGCTTGGCCACTCAAGGACATTTAGAGACTTGTCCCAAAGCCATTCCTGCGTTGTCCTGTCTATGTGCTTAGGGTCGTTGTCCTGTTGGAAGGTGAACCGTCGCCCCAGTCTGAGGTCCTGAGCGCTCTGGAGCAGGTTTTCATCAAGGGTCTCTCTGTACTTTGCTCCGTTCATATTTCCCTTGATCCTGCCACCACCATGCTTAACCATAGGGCTGGTGCCAGGTTTCCGCCAATCAAGTTGTAGAAACATCTCAAGGATGACCAATGGAAACAGGATGCACCTGAGGTCAATTTTGAGTCTCATAGCAAAGGGTCTGAATACTTACGTAAATAAGGTATTTCTGTTTTTTATTTTTAATACATTTGAAAACATTTCTGAAAACCTGTTTTTGCTTTGTCAGGGAAAAAAGGGGGAAAAAACTATTTATTTTAGAATAAGGCTGTATAGTAACAAAATGTGGAAAAAATACCTGAATAATTTCCAATTGCACTGTATATACAAATGTAAGTCAAAACACCACACAACAAGACATGGTATCAAGAAGAAGATGCAACTAGCTGAAACAAGCCACCACAATTCCCCACGTGGCTGCTTGTTGTCATTGTTGCTAGCTATCTAACCGTTCAGAATGATAACACCACACAGCCTTTTGCCTCTACGATGCACGCGCGCATCATGTTTGTTACGTTGTCAACCCACCCGTCTATTAGGCAGGTTTGAAAAAGCATCAAGTTTTGAACCCAAAATCATTTTTTTTAAATACAACAGCCTACATAAATATGGAAATCTGTGACCAATATCAAAGGCATTTAATGCTTGACGCAGGATAATAGGATTGTCTCAGTAAGATGACCTCAGTCTCTGAAAAGAAAGACAAGCTACAAAGACAGGCACAAAACATTCCTTCTCCTTCTCCCCCTCCCACTGCAAAATCCATCACACTCCTCAATATACACCTATACATCTATTCAATATTCACTCACTACCAAATTAAAGCACACGTCAATGCTGGATTCCTGGTAAGATTAAAAGGAATAACTACTTAGAATTTATTTTATTACAATGTCATCAATATTTGATCAACAGTTGCTCTCTCTGGGGAAAAAAGCGGAAAGGTGCAGAGTGGACAGGCCTACTCTTAATTGAAATCATGTGAAGCAACTGGATCCTATCATGACAACACTAGAGGACAAGTAGGTTGTCTAGATACCCATTCCAGCACCACCTCCACACTGAACCAGTTGAGGTATGTGGAATCCTCCTTCAGCAAGGCAGCTCAGGCTGCAAGCAAAGCCCCAGTCCCAGTTTCACTCCTAGCCCTAACATATCTGAGCCGCAGCTATGCTGACCACCCCCACCCCTCCCGACCCCTGCCCCTGCACCATGCCCCTCCCCCACGTTGTGTAAAAACAAATCTCCTTTCCTGCTCCAAGCCCTGAAACTATTGAGTCAACAAATGCCAGCTAGAGACTGCAAGGCAGACAGGCAGGCAAGCAGTCAGGGCCGATGGAAGAAGGGGTGGAGTCTCTCTCTTTAATAAACCTGGATTGGAGCCAAAGGCAGATTATTTTCAGACAATAACCACCTGTTAAAATCAGCACAGGGACATAAAAGGGAAGAATTTAACAGAGAGAGAGCTATAGAAGGAGGGGCCAATGGCTCTCTAACATGTGGTTGGCTAGAGAGTGGCCCCTGGAAGGTATTTGGAATGTCTTCAAGGCACTCATATGGGAATTCAATTGTGTGGATTTCTAGTATTTTTTCCATGGTGTGCTATTCCGGAGAAATATAATCAAGGCGCCAAATTTGGTTCCGATTCGGTTTTCCATTGTACTTTGCATTTTTGTATTTGTATTTATGGATCCCCATTAACTGCACCAGCTACTCTTCCTGCGGTCCAATAACAATTACATACAATAAAACCATACATAACACAAGACATTATTACATACTACTCTACCATAACATATCTACAATACAAAATCAACAATAAAGCAAAATAACAATATTCAAATGTATGTGTGTGTAGAGTGCGTGTTAGCATGTGTTTGTGAATGATGTGTGTGTCTCTTCACAGTCCGCACTGTTCCGTAAGGTGTAGGTTTATCTGTTTTATAAAACCTCATTTTACTATTTGACTGAGTTACTTGATGTGGAAGAGAGTTCCATGTAGTCACGGCTCTGTCTAGTGCTGTGCGATACCCGAGTCTGTTCTGGATTTGTGGACTGTGAAGAGACCCCTGGTGGCATGTCTTGTGGGGTATGTATGGGTGTCTGAGCAGTGTGCTAGTCATTTGAATAGACAGCTCTGTTTTTTTTAACACGTCAATCAATACCTCTCACAAAGACAAGCAGTGATGCAGTCAATCTCTCCTCCACTCTGAGCCAGGAGAGATTGACTTCAGTGGCGGTCGGTGACATTTAAGATTAGGGAGGACGTTTATTTAATGAGAATGGCTTTATTTCTATTACAGCATATTGGATGACTGTCATTCATATTCCATTCACCCAGATCAATGTAACATCGATAGGTTTAGGTTACTACATCATACGCACATTTTCCCTATACCCATTATGAGGCTGCTACAACCTAGCCTATGAATGAAAGTTTACAACGTAGGTGCACAGGTCAAGAGAAATGTGAGTAATCAAGGTGATAGACATTGACACATTCAATACCGCCTTGCACACTCTTGCCCGAATCTAGCTGTTTTAGCGTGTAATCATTAGTCTAACTGTTGCAAAGGAAAAATGTAACGTTTCTATTTTGTTCCGTTTAAGAAACTTTTTCAACAGAATCGTTGGAATGAATAAACCCCTGATCACAAGCTAACACAGTTCACTTTCATAGCAGCCACATACAAACAGCATGATCCCTTTGATCGGTGTATAATTGTTTCTCGCATCTACGCACTCTCCTCCTCTCACCTTTTCCCTTTGCTTATGGACTTCAGTGCAGAACACATCAGCTCTGTGACCTGGCAAAGCAAAACACTTTACAAGCAAAACCTTCATATCATAACCACTTACTGCTACACACAGCCTACACACACAGCCTACATCGGTGTCACCATATTAACATCATAGTCAACATGGCTACTAGAACTAACGCATTAGTAAACCCACTACAATTATGCAGTACAGTGTACAGTCAGCAGCAAGCAGTTACACCGACGGGCCGCAGTGGCAATGAATGAATAAAACCAAAAGCTTACCTGGAGTTCCAGTGTTGGATAGCCATAGCCAGCTAGCTAACATAGCATCCCTCTCTGTTTAATCCGGATGTTTGAGTCAGCTAAACTAGCTAGCTGCATTCACTAACTACTTTTTTTTTTTTTTGGGGGGGGGGGGGGTGGATCAGCTTAATATTGCGGAAAGAATGTTGCTTCCAATGTAATTGTCTGCATCATTTCCAATCCCCCATATTTTTTGGGGTAAATATATATATCCATTCACGTATGCATACATATACACATATATACATACACATACCTACATAGACATACATACTTTTTTTAAAGAGTATACCTTTATTATTATTCCCTGCAAACCCTACCACCGATCCCCCAATTGGAGTAAACTGATAAACATTTCTGTTTTTACCTTCAATTTATACATCTTATACACATTTTACAGACACAGTCTACTTTATAACAGTTCTCTCTTGTTTGTTCGTAGTCCTTCCTCTATTTCTGTTGTCCATCCAGTTTGATTTCCACTTGTAACTGTGCTATTTCACAATAGCTCCGCACCTATACACATTTCACAGATCCCGTATGCCCTACATTGTTTATCTTGTTATTAGTCCCACCCTTCAGCTCCACTCAACCTTTCCCATCTATCTTCCAACATCATCCATTTCGGATTTTTATTTGCCATATATTTTTCAACTGTGCTGTGATGCTTCACAAAAGATTTGAATCTTCCTATTCTCATAGCTTCCACGGATTGTAAATTAAAAATAAACATTTTTGCTAAAATAATTATTATATTATTGATTGATTGACTATGGCTTTTCAAATCCCCCAGTATTGCTATCTGTAGCGTTAGTTCTACGCAAATGTTGCAATTCTTCAACCATTCCTGGACCTGTGACCAAAAACGAGCTACATGCGGACAATACCAAAATAAATGGTCTAATGA
>NC_074669.1:60162395-60175511 GCF_029448725.1 Salvelinus fontinalis
ACAGATGGTTGACTACTAGCTGTCTGGTACAGTCTGGTTGACTACTAGCTGTCTGATACAGTATGGTTGACTACTAGCTGTCTGATACAGATGGTTGACTACTAGCTGTTTCGTACAGTATGGTTGACTACTAGCTGTCTGGTACAGTATGGTTGACTATTAGCTGTCTGCTACAGTATTGTTGCCTACTAGCTGTCTGATACAGTATGGTTGACTACTAGCTGTCTGGTACAGTCTGGTTGATAACTAGCTGTCTGATACATTATGGTTGACTACTAGCTGTCTGGTACAGTATTGTTGCCTACTAGCTGTCTGATACAGTATGGTTGACTACTAGCTGTCTGATACAGTATGGTTGACTACTAGCTGTCTGGTACAGTATGGTCGACAACTAGCTGTCTGATACAGTATGGTTGACTACTAGCTGTCTGATACAGTATGGTTGACTACTAGCTGTCTGATACAGATGGTTGACTACTAGCTGTTTGGTACAGTATGGTTGACTACTAGCTGTCTGGTACAGTCTGGTTGACTACTAGCTGTCTGATACAGTATGGTTGACTACTAGCTGTCTGATACAGTCTGGTTGATAACTAGCTGTCTGATACAGTATGGTTGACTACCAGCTGTCTGGTACAGTATGGTTGACTACTAGCTGTCTGATACAGTCTGGTTGACGACTAGCTGTCTGATACAGTATGGTTGACTACTAGCTGTCTGGTACAGTCTGGTTGATTACTAGCTGTCTGGTACAGTCTGGTTGATTACTAGCTGTCTGATACAGTATGGTTGACTTCTAGCTGTCTGGTACAGTATGGTTGACTTCTAGCTGTCTGGTACAGTATGGTTGATTACTAGCTGTCTGGTACAGTATGGTTGACCTCTAGCTGTCTGGTACAGTATGGTTGACTTCTAGCTGTCTGGTACAGTCTGGTTGACGACTAGCTGTCTGATACAGTCTGGTTGACGACTAGCTGTCTGGTACAGTCTGGTTGACGACTAGCTGTCTGATACAGTCTGGTTGACGACTAGCTGTCTGGTACAGTCTGGTTGACGACTAGCTGTCTGATACAGTCTGGTTGACGACTAGCTGTCTTATACAGTCTGGTTGATAACTAGCTGTCTGGTACAGTCTGGTTGACTACTAGCTGTCTGGTACAGTCTGGTTGACGACTAGCTGTCTGGTACAGTATGGTTGACTACTAGCTGTCTGATACAGTCTGGTTGACTACCAGCTGTCTGATACAGTATGGTTGACTACTAGCTGTCTGGTACAGTATGGTTGACTACCAGCTGTCTGATACAGTATGGCTGACTACTAGCTGTCTGGTACAGTATGGTTGACTATTAGCTGTCTGATACAGTATTGTTGACTACTAGCTGTCTGATACATTATGGTTGACTACTAGCTGTCTGATACATTATGGTTGACTACTAGCTGTCTGGTACAGTCTGGTTGACTACTAGCTGTCTGATACAGTATGGTTGACTATTAGCTGTCTGATACAGTATGGTTGACTACTAGCTGTCTGATACAGTATGGTTGACTACTAGCTGTCTGGTACAGTATGGTTGACTATTAGCTGTCTGGTACAGTATGGTTGACTACCAGCTGTCTGGTACAGTATGGTTGACTACTAGCTGTCTGATACAGTCTGGTTGACTACTAGCTGTCTGGTACAGTCTGGTTGATAACTAGCTGTCTGATAGAGTATGGTTGACTACTAGCTGTCTGGTACAGTATGGTTGACTACTAGCTGTCTGATACAGTCTGGTTTGACTATTAGCTGTCTGATACAGTCTGGTTGACTACCAGCTGTCTGATACAGATGGTTGACTACTAGCTGTCTGGTACAGTATGGTTGACTACTAGCTGTCTGATACAGATGGTTGACTACTAGCTGTTTCGTACAGTATGGTTGACTTCTAGCTGTCTGATACAGTATGGTTGACTACTAGCTGTCTGGTACAGTATGGTTGACTATTAGCTGTCTGATACAGTATTGTTGCCTACTAGCTGTCTGATACAGTATGGTTGACTACTAGCTGTCTGGTACAGTCTGGTTGATAACTAGCTGTCTGATACATTATGGTTGACTACTAGCTGTCTGGTACAGTATTGTTGCCTACTAGCTGTCTGATACAGTATGGTTGACTACTAGCTGTCTGGTACAGTATGGTTGACTACTAGCTGTCTGATACAGTATGGTTGACTACTAGCTGTCTGGTACAGTATGGTTGACTACTAGCTGTCTGATACAGTATGGTTGACTACTAGCTGTCTGATACAGATGGTTGACTACTAGCTGTCTGGTACAGTATGGTTGACTACTAGCTGTCTTATACAGTATGGTTGACTACTAGCTGTCTGATACAGTCTGGTTGATAACTAGCTGTCTGATACAGTATGGTTGACTACCAGCTGTCTGGTACAGTATGGTTGACTACTAGCTGTCTAATACAGTATGGTTGACTACTAGCTGTCTGATACAGATGGTTGACTACTAGCTGTTTCGTACAGTATGGTTGACTTCTAGCTGTCTGATACAGTATGGTTGACTACTAGCTGTCTGGTACAGTATGGTTGACTATTAGCTGTCTGATACAGTATTGTTGCCTACTAGCTGTCTGATACAGTATGGTTGACTACTAGCTGTCTGGTACAGTCTGGTTGATAACTAGCTGTCTGATACATTATGGTTGACTACTAGCTGTCTGGTACAGTATTGTTGCCTACTAGCTGTCTGATACAGTATGGTTGACTACTAGCTGTCTGGTACAGTATGGTTGACTACTAGCTGTCTGATACAGTATGGTTGACTACTAGCTGTCTGATACAGTATGGTTGACTACTAGCTGTCTGATACAGTATGGTTGACTACTAGCTGTCTGATACAGATGGTTGACTACTAGCTGTCTGGTACAGTATGGTTGACTACTAGCTGTCTTATACAGTATGGTTGACTACTAGCTGTCTGATACAGTCTGGTTGATAACTAGCTGTCTGATACAGTATGGTTGACTACCAGCTGTCTGGTACAGTATGGTTGACTACTAGCTGTCTAATACAGTCTGGTTGACTACTGGCTGTCTGATACAGTCTGGTCGACTACTAGCTGTCTGATACAGTATGGTTGACTACTAGCTGTCTGATACAGTATGGTTGACTACTAGCTGTCTAATACAGTCTGGTTGACTACTAGCTGTCTGATACAGTCTGGTCGACTACTAGCTGTCTGATACAGTATGGTTGACTACTAGCTGTCTAATACAGTCTGGTTGACTACTAGCTGTCTGATACAGTCTGGTCGACTACTAGCTGTCTGGTACAGTCTGGTCGACTACTAGCTGTCTGATACAGTATGGTTGACTACTAGCTGTCTGATACAGTATGGTTGACTACTAGCTGTCTAATACAGTCTGGTTGACTACTAGATGTCTGATACAGTCTGGTTGATAACTAGCTGTCTGATACAGTCTGGTTGACTACCAGCTGTCTGGTACAGTCTGCTTGACTACTAGCTGTCTGATACAGTATGGTTGACTATTAGCTGTCTGGTACAGTCTGGTTGACTACTAGCTGTCTGATACAGTATGGTTGACTACTAGCTGTCTGATACAGTCTGGTTTGACTATTAGCTGTCTGATACAGTCTGGTTGACTACCAGCTGTCTGATACAGTATGGTTGACTACTAGCTGTCTGGTACAGTCTGGTTGATAACTAGCTGTCTGATACATTATGGTTGACTACTAGCTGTCTGATACAGTATGGTTGACTACTAGCTGTCTGATACAGTCTGGTTGATTACTAGCTGTCTGGTACAGTATGGTTGATTACTAGCTGTCTGATACAGTATGGTTGACTACTAGCTGTCTGGTACAGTATGGTTGACTACTAGCTGTCTGATACAGTATGGTTGATTACTAGCTGTCTGGTATAGTATGGTTGACAATTAGCTGTCTGGTAGAGTATGGTTGACTACTAGCTGTCTGATACAGTATGGTTGACTACTAGCTGTCTGGTACAGTATGGTTGATTACTAGCTGTCTGGTACAGTATGGTTGACTACTAGCTGTCTGATACAGTATGGTTGATTACTAGCTGTCTGATACAGTATGGTTGACTACTAGCTGTCTGATACAGTATGGTTGACTATTAGCTGTCTGGTACAGTATGGTTGACTACTAGCTGTCTGATACAGTATGGTTGACTACCAGCTGTCTGGTACAGTCTGCTTGACTACTAGCTGTCTGATACAGTATGGTTGACTACTAGCTGTCTGGTACAGTCTGGTTGACTACTAGCTGTCTGATACAGTATGGTTGACTACTAGCTGTCTGATACAGTCTGGTTTGACTATTAGCTGTCTGATACAGTCTGGTTGACTACCAGCTGTCTGATACAGTATGGTTGACTACTAGCTGTCTGGTACAGTATGGTTGACTACTAGCTGTCTGATACAGTATGGTTGACTATTAGCTGTCTGGTACAGTATGGTTGACTACTAGCTGTCTGATACAGTCTGGTTGATTCCTAGCTGTCTGGTACAGTCTGGTTGACTACTAGCTGTCTGATACAGTCTGGTTGACTACTAGCTGTCTGATACAGTATGTTTGATTACTAGCTGTCTGATACAGTATGGTTGACTACTAGCTGTCTGGTACAGTATGGTTGACTACTAGCTGTCTGATACAGTATGGTTGATTACTAGCTGTCTGGTACAGTATGGTTGACAATTAGCTGTCTGGTAGAGTATGGTTGACTACTAGCTGTCTGATACAGTATGGTTGACTACTAGCTGTCTGGTACAGTTTGGTTGATTACTAGCTGTCTGGTACAGTCTGGTTGACTACTAGCTGTCTGATACAGTATGGTTGACTACTAGCTGTCTGATACAGTATGGTTGACTACTAGCTGTCTGGTACAGTATGGTTGACTATTAGCTGTCTGATACAGTATGGTTGACTACTAGCTGTCTGATACAGTCTGGTTGACTACCAGCTGTCTGATACAGTATGGTTGACTACTAGCTGTCTGATACAGTATGGTTGACTACTAGCTGTCTTGTACAGTATGGTTGACTACCAGCTGTCTGATACAGTATGGTTGACTACTAGCTGTCTGGTACAGTATGGTTGACTATTAGCTGTCTGATACAGTATGGTTGACTACTAGCTGTCTGATACAGTCTGGTTGACTACCAGCTGTCTGATACAGTATGGTTGACTACTAGCTGTCTGATACAGTATGGTTGACTACTAGCTGTCTTGTACAGTATGGTTGACTACCAGCTGTCTGATACAGTATCGTTGACTACCAGCTGTCTGGTACAGTATGGTTGACTACTAGCTGTCTGATAGAGTATGGTTGACTACTAGCTGTCTGATACAGTATGGTTGACTACTAGCTGTCTGGTACAGTATGGTTGACTACTAGCTGTCTGATACAGTATGGTTGATTACTAGCTGTCTGGTACAGTATGGTTGACAATTAGCTGTCTGGTAGAGTATGGTTGACTACTAGCTGTCTGATACAGTATGGTTGACTACTAGCTGTCTGGTACAGTTTGGTTGATTACTAGCTGTCTGGTACAGTCTGGTTGACTACTAGCTGTCTGATACAGTATGGTTGACTACTAGCTGTCTGATACAGTATGGTTGACTACTAGCTGTCTGGTACAGTATGGTTGACTATTAGCTGTCTGATACAGTATGGTTGACTACTAGCTGTCTGATACAGTCTGGTTGACTACCAGCTGTCTGATACAGTATGGTTGACTACTAGCTGTCTGATACAGTATGGTTGACTACTAGCTGTCTTGTACAGTATGGTTGACTACCAGCTGTCTGATACAGTATCGTTGACTACCAGCTGTCTGGTACAGTATGGTTGACTACTAGCTGTCTGATAGAGTATGGTTGACTACTAGTTGTCTGATACAGTATGGTTGACTACTAGTTGTCTGATACAGTATGGTTGACTACTAGCTGTCTGATACAGTATGGTCGACTACTAGTTGTCTGATACAGTATGGTTGACTACTAGTTGTCTGGTACAGTATGGTTGACTACTAGCTGTCTGATAGAGTATGGTTGACTACCAGCTGTCTGATACAATCTGGTTGACTACTAGCTGTCTGATACAGTATGGTTGACTACTAGCTGTCTGATACTGTATGGTTAACTACCAGCTGTCTGATACAGTATGGTTGACTATTAGCTGTCTGGTACAGTATGGTTGACTACTAGCTGTCTGGTACAGTATGGTTGACTACTAGCTGTCTGATAAAGTATGGTTGACTACTAGCTGTCTGATACAGTTTGGTTGACTTCTAGCTGTCTGGTACAGTCTGGTTGACTACTAGCTGTCTGGTACAGTATGGTTGACTATTAGCTGTCTGATACAGTATGGTTGACTACTAGCTGTCTGGTACAGTCTGGTTGACTACTAGCTGTCTGGTACAGTCTGGTTGACTACTAGCTGTCTGATAGAGTATGGTTGACTACTAGCTGTCTGATAAAGTATGGTTGACTACTAGCTGTCTGATACAGTTTGGTTGACTTCTAGCTGTCTGGTACAGTATGGTTGACTACTAGCTGTCTGATACAGTCTGGTTGACTACTAGCTGTCTGGTACAGTCTGGTTGACTACTAGCTGTCTGATAGAGTATGGTTGACTACTAGCTGTCTGATACAGTATGGTTGACTACTAGCTGTCTGATACAGTATGGTTGACTATTAGCTGTCTGATACAGTATGGTTGACTACTAGTTGTCTGATACAGTATGGTTGACTACTAGCTGTCTGATAGAGTATGGTTGACTATTAGCTGTCTGATACAATCTGGTTGACTACTAGCTGTCTGATACAGTCTGGTTGATTACTTGCTGTCTGGTACAGTATGGTTGACTACCAGCTGTCTGATACAGTATGGTTGACTACCAGCTGTCTGATACAGTATGGTTGACTACTAGCTGTCTGATAAAGTATGGTTGACTACTAGCTGTCTGGTACAGTATGGTTGACTACTAGCTGTCTGGTACAGTCTGGTTGATTACTAGCTGTCTGATACAGTATGGTTGACTACTAGCTGTCTGGTACAGTCTGGTTGATTACTAGCTGTCTGATACAGTATGGTTGACTACTAGCTGTCTGGTACAGTATGGTTGACTATTAGCTGTCTGGTACAGTATGGTTGACTACCAGCTGTCTGGTACAGTATGGTTGACTACTAGCTGTCTGATACAGTCTGGTTGACTACTAGCTGTCTGGTACAGTCTGGTTGATAACTAGCTGTCTGATAGAGTATGGTTGACTACTAGCTGTCTGGTACAGTATGGTTGACTACTAGCTGTCTGATACAGTCTGGTTTGACTATTAGCTGTCTGATACAGTCTGGTTGACTACCAGCTGTCTGATACAGATGGTTGACTACTAGCTGTCTGGTACAGTCTGGTTGACTACTAGCTGTCTGATACAGTATGGTTGACTACTAGCTGTCTGATACAGATGGTTGACTACTAGCTGTTTCGTACAGTATGGTTGACTTCTAGCTGTCTGATACAGTATGGTTGACTACTAGCTGTCTGGTACAGTATGGTTGACTATTAGCTGTCTGATACAGTATTGTTGCCTACTAGCTGTCTGATACAGTATGGTTGACTACTAGCTGTCTGGTACAGTCTGGTTGATAACTAGCTGTCTGATACATTATGGTTGACTACCAGCTGTCTGGTACAGTATTGTTGCTACTAGCTGTCTGATACAGTATGGTTGACTACTAGCTGTCTGGTACAGTATGGTTGACTACTAGCTGTCTGATACAGTATGGTTGACTACTAGCTGTCTGGTACAGTATGGTCGACTACTAGCTGTCTGATACAGTATGGTTGACTACTAGCTGTCTGATACAGTATGGTTGACTACTAGCTGTCTAATACAGATGGTTGACTACTAGCTGTTTGGTACAGTATGGTTGACTACTAGCTGTCTGGTACAGTATGGTTGACTACTAGCTGTCTTATACAGTATGGTTGACTACTAGCTGTCTGATACAGTCTGGTTGATAACTAGCTGTCTGATACAGTATGGTTGACTACCAGCTGTCTGGTACAGTATGGTTGACTACTAGCTGTCTAATACAGTCTGGTTGACTACTAGCTGTCTGATACGGTCTGGTCGACTACTAGCTGTCTGATACAGTATGGTTGACTACTAGCTGTCTGATACAGTATGGTTGACTACTAGCTGTCTAATACAGTCTGGTTGACTACTAGCTGTCTGATACAGTCTGGTCGACTACTAGCTGTCTGATACAGTATGGTTGACTACTAGCTGTCTAATACAGTCTGGTTGACTACTAGCTGTCTGATACAGTCTGGTCGACTACTAGCTGTCTGGTACAGTCTGGTCGACTACTAGCTGTCTGGTACAGTATGGTTGACTACTAGCTGTCTGATACAGTATGGTTGACTACTAGCTGTCTAATACAGTCTGGTTGACTACTAGCTGTCTGATACAGTCTGGTTGATAACTAGCTGTCTGATACAGTCTGGTTGACTACCAGCTGTCTGGTACAGTCTGCTTGACTACTAGCTGTCTGATACAGTATGGTTGACTACTAGCTGTCTGGTACAGTCTGGTTGATTACTAGCTGTCTGATACAGTATGGTTGACTACTAGCTGTCTGATACAGTCTGGTTTGACTATTAGCTGTCTGATACAGTCTGGTTGACTACCAGCTGTCTGATACAGTATGGTTGACTACTAGCTGTCTGGTACAGTCTGGTTGATAACTAGCTGTCTGATACAGTATGGTTGACTACTAGCTGTCTGGTACAGTATGGTTGACTACTAGCTGTCTGATACAGTCTGGTTGATTACTAGCTGTCTGATACAGTATGGTTGATTACTAGCTGTCTGGTATAGTATGGTTGACAATTAGCTGTCTGGTAGAGTATGGTTGACTACTAGCTGTCTGATACAGTATGGTTGACTACTAGCTGTCTGGTACAGTATGGTTGATTACTAGCTGTCTGGTACAGTATGGTTGACTACTAGCTGTCTGATACAGTATGGTTGATTACTAGCTGTCTGATACAGTATGGTTGACTACTAGCTGTCTGATACAGTATGGTTGACTATTAGCTGTCTGGTACAGTATGGTTGACTACTAGCTGTCTGATACAGTATGGTTGACTACCAGCTGTCTGGTACAGTCTGCTTGACTACTAGCTGTCTGATACAGTATGGTTGACTACTAGCTGTCTGGTACAGTCTGGTTGACTACTAGCTGTCTGATACAGTATGGTTGACTACTAGCTGTCTGATACAGTCTGGTTTGACTATTAGCTGTCTGATACAGTCTGGTTGATTCCTAGCTGTCTGGTACAGTCTGGTTGACTACTAGCTGTCTGATACAGTCTGGTTGACTACTAGCTGTCTGATACAGTATGTTTGATTACTAGCTGTCTGATACAGTATGGTTGACTACTAGCTGTCTGGTACAGTATGGTTGACTACTAGCTGTCTGATACAGTATGGTTGATTACTAGCTGTCTGGTACAGTATGGTTGACAATTAGCTGTCTGGTAGAGTATGGTTGACTACTAGCTGTCTGATACAGTATGGTTGACTACTAGCTGTCTGGTACAGTATGGTTGATTACTAGCTGTCTGGTACAGTCTGGTTGACTACTAGCTGTCTGATACAGTATGGTTGACTACTAGCTGTCTGATACAGTATGGTTGACTACTAGCTGTCTGGTACAGTATGGTTGACTATTAGCTGTCTGATACAGTATGGTTGACTACTAGCTGTCTGATACAGTCTGGTTGACTACCAGCTGTCTGATACAGTATGGTTGACTACTAGCTGTCTGATACAGTATGGTTGACTACTAGCTGTCTGGTACAGTATGGTTGACTACCAGCTGTCTGATACAGTATCGTTGACTACCAGCTGTCTGGTACAGTATGGTTGACTACTAGCTGTCTGATAGAGTATGGTTGACTACTAGTTGTCTGATACAGTATGGTTGACTACTAGTTGTCTGATACAGTATGGTTGACTACTAGCTGTCTGATACAGTATGGTCTACTACTAGTTGTCTGATACAGTATGGTTGACTACTAGTTGTCTGGTACAGTATGGTTGACTACTAGCTGTCTGATAGAGTATGGTTGACTACCAGCTGTCTGATACAATCTGGTTGACTACTAGCTGTCTGATACAGTATGGTTGACTACTAGCTGTCTGATACTGTATGGTTAACTACCAGCTGTCTGATACAGTATGGTTGACTATTAGCTGTCTGGTACAGTATGGTTGACTACTAGCTGTCTGGTACAGTATGGTTGACTACTAGCTGTCTGATAAAGTATGGTTGACTACTAGCTGTCTGATACAGTATGGTTGACTTCTAGCTGTCTGGTACAGTCTGGTTGACTACTAGCTGTCTGGTACAGTATGGTTGACTATTAGCTGTCTGATACAGTATGGTTGACTACTAGCTGTCTGGTACAGTCTGGTTGACTACTAGCTGTCTGGTACAGTCTGGTTGACTACTAGCTGTCTGATAGAGTATGGTTGACTACTAGCTGTCTGATAAAGTATGGTTGACTACTAGCTGTCTGATACAGTATGGTTGACTTCTAGCTGTCTGGTACAGTATGGTTGACTACTAGCTGTCTGATACAGTATGGTTGACTACTAGCTGTCTGATACAGTATGGTTGACTATTAGCTGTCTGATACAGTATGGTTGACTACTAGTTGTCTGATACAGTATGGTTGACTACTAGCTGTCTGATAGAGTATGGTTGACTATTAGCTGTCTGATACAATCTGGTTGACTACTAGCTGTCTGATACAGTCTGGTTGATTACTTGCTGTCTGGTACAGTATGGTTGACTACTAGCTGTCTGGTACAGTATGGTTGACTACCAGCTGTCTGATACAGTATGGTTGACTACCAGCTGTCTGATACAGTATGGTTGACTACTAGCTGTCTGATAAAGTATGGTTGACTACTAGCTGTCTGGTACAGTATGGTTGACTACTAGCTGTCTGGTACAGTCTGGTTGATTACTAGCTGTCTGATACAGTATGTTTGACTACTAGCTGTCTGGTACAGTCTGGTTGATTACTAGCTGTCTGATACAGTCTGGTTGATTACTAGCTGTCTGGTACAGTATGGTTGACTACTAGCTGTCTGGTACAGTATGGTTGACTACTAGCTGTCTGATACAGTCTGGTTGACTACTAGCTGTCTTATACAGTATGGTTGATTACTAGCTGTCTGGTACAGTCTGCTTGACTACTAGCTGTCTGATACAGTCTGGTTGACTACTAGCTGTCTGATACAGTCTGCTTGACTACTAGCTGTCTGATACAGTCTGCTTGACTACTAGCTGTCTGATACAGTATGGTTGACTACTAGCTGTCTGATACAGTCTACTTGACTACTAGCTGTCTGATACAGTCTGCTTGACTACTAGCTGTCTGATACAGTCTGCTTGACTACTAGCTGTCTGATACAGTCTGGTTGACTACTAGCTGTCTGGCACAGTCTGGTTGACTACTAGCTGTCTGATTCAGTATGGTTGACTACTAGCTGTCTGGTACAGTCTGTTTGACTACTAGCTGTCTGATACAGTATGGTTGACTACTAGCTGTCTGATACAGTATGGTTGACTACTAGCTGTCTGATACAGTCTGGTTGATAACTAGCTGTCTGGCACAGTATGGTTGACTACTAGCTGTCTGGTACAGTATGTTTGATAACTAGCTGTCTGATACAGTATGGTTGACTACTAGCTGTCTGGTATAGTATGGTTGACTACTAGCTGTCTGGTACAGTCTGGTTGACTTCTAGCTGTCTGATACAGTATGGTTGATAACTAGCTGTCTGATACAGTCTGGTTGACTACTAGCTGTCTGATACAGTCTGGTTGACTACTAGCTGTCTTATACAGTCTGGTTGATAACTAGCTGTCTGATACAGTATGGTTGACTACTAGCTGTCTGATACAGTATGGTTGACTACTAGCTGTCTGGTACAGTCTGGTTGATAACTAGCTGTCTGATACAGTATGGTTGACTACTAGCTGTCTGATACAGTATGGTTGACTACTAGCTGTCTGATACAGTATGGTTGATAACTAGCTGTCTGATACTGTATGGTTGACTACTAGCTGTCTGATACAGTATGGTTGACTACTAGCTGTCTTATACAGTCTGGTTGATAACTAGCTGTCTGATACAGTATTGTTGACTACTAGCTGTCTGGTACAGTATGGTTGACTAATAGCTGTCTGGTACAGTATGGTTGACTACTAGCTGTCTAGTACAGTATGGTTGACTACTAGCTGTTTGATACAGTATGGTTGACTACTAGCTGTCTGATACAGTATGGCTGACTACTAGCTGTCTGATACAGTATGGTTGACTACTAGCTGTCTGATACAGTATGGTTGACTACTAGCTGTCTGGTACAGTATGGTTGACTACTAGCTGTCTGGTACAGTATGGTTGACTACTAGCTGTCTGATACAGTATGGTTGACTACTAGCTGTCTGATACAGTCTGGTTGACTACTAGCTGTCTGGTACAGTATGGTTGACTACTAGCTGTCTGATACAGTATGGTTGACTACTAGCTGTCTGGTACAGTCTGGTTGACTACTAGCTGTCTGGTACAGTCTGGTTGATTACTAGCTGTCTGATACAGTATGGTTGACTACTAGCTGTCTGATACAGTCTGGTTGACTACTAGCTGTCTGATACAGTCTGGTCGATAACTAGCTGTCTGATACAGTATGGTTGACTACTAGCTGTCTTATACAGTCTGGTTGATAACTAGCTGTCTGATACAGTATGGTTGACTACTAGCTGTCTGGTACAGTATGGTTGACTACTAGCTGTCTGGTACAGTATGGTTGACTACTAGCTGTCTGGTGCAATCTGGTTGATTACTAGCTGTCTGATACAGTATGGTTGACTACTAGCTGTCTGATACCGTCTGGTTGACTACTAGCTGTCTGATACAGTCTGGTTGACTACTAGCTGTCTGATATAGTCCGGTTGATAAATAGCTGTCTTATACAGTCTGGTTGAT